>NW_018128031.1:143229-148738 GCF_001952655.1 Monopterus albus | reverse complement strand
GCATCTACATGAATATTAAAGTCGCCTACTATGATTATTTTATCTGTACTAAGCACTAAATCAGACAAAGTCTGAGAATTCACTTAAAAACTCTGAATAAGGAGCAGGTGGACGGTATACAATAACAGAACGGGCTTTTGAGTTTTCCAGTTTGGGTGTGAGAGATACAGAGTGAAGCTCTCAAATGAGTTATAATGACATATACAGTGTCTACAAAATCTTTTCATCCACTTGGATATTTTACCCTTTTTTAATTTTATAAATCAGTCATGCTCGATATAATTTGGCTTTTTTGACAAAAAAGTTACAAAAAAGCTTTTTAATGTCAAAGTGAAAACAGGTTTCTACAAAGTAATGTCAAATAAAATATGTAATGGGAAATAAGTGATTGCATAAATATTCACTCCCTTTTAAATGGCTGACCTAATTCAACACAGCTCCAGGCAATTGGTGCTAGTAGTCTCACAATTAGTGAAATGGGATCACCTGAGTGCAGTGAATGTTTCTCAAGTGATTGTAGTATAAAGACACCTGTGTCCTGAAGGGTTAGGGGTTAATCAGTATTCCTGGCTACCATTACACCATGAAGACAAAAGAACACTCCAAAAAAACTCAGAGAAAAGGTTATTGAAAAGTATAAGTGTATGGATCCAAAAAAAATTCCAAGGCACTGAACATCCCCCAGAGTTCAGTTAAATCAATCATCAAGAAATGGAAGGAATATGGCAAATGTCTAAATCTGCCTAGATCAGGCCGTCCTCACAACCTGAGTGACCGTGCAAGAAGCAGACTAGTGAGAGAGGCCACCAAGACACCTATGACTACTCTGAAGGAGTTACAAGCTTCAGCAGCTGAGATGGGAGAGAACCTGCAGACAACAACTGTTGCTTGGGTTCTTCACCAGTCAAAGCTTTATGGGAGAGCTGCAAAGAGAAAGCCACTGTTGAAGAAAACTCATATTAAGTCTTGACTAGAGTTCGCAAAAATGCATGTGGGAGAATCCATGGTCAAGTGGAAGAAAGTTCTTTGGCCTGATGAGACCAAAATGGTGCTTTTTGGTCATCAGACAAGAATCTATGTTTGGTGGACACTAAATGCTGCACATCATCACAAACACGCCATCCCCACTGTGAAGCACAGTGCCGGCAGCATCACGCTGTGGGGATGCTTCTCGGCAGACAGCCATGGAAGGCTTGTAAAGGTAGAGGGTAAAATGAAAGCAGCAAAATATAGGAAAATCCTGGAGGACAATCTTATTCAGTCTGCAAGAGAACTACCACCAAGACAATGACCCGAAGAATACAGTGAAAGCTACACAGAAATGGTTTAAAGACAACAAGGTGAGTGTTCTGGAGTGGCCGAGTCAAAGCCCAGGCCTCAATGTAATAGAGGATTGTGAGGATTTGACTTGAAATGGGCTGTTCCCCGCACAACCTGGAGTTTGAGCAGTTTTACAAAGAAGAATGGAGTAAAATTGCAGTGTCCACATGTCAAGGTCAAAAGTCAAAGTGTTTGTCATATGCACAGTTAGGAAACATGTTCCACTGTACAATGAAATTCTTACTTTGCCGTCGACATGAATGCCACATAATTCAAGTGAAATATAAAGTAGATGAGCAATAACACAAATCTTATTAGGCAGTAAAATCACAAATCTAAGGCACTTTAAAGCAGCAGGTGAAGAAAGCAAATAAAAATACAAGGACACAATATAATGCAGAGAGAATATATACTACATGGGAGCCGTGGAGTGCAAATACTCAGCAGTGAGTGTGCAATTATGCATGTGCAAAATGAGTATGTAAACAGTACAGATGAATTTACATGAGGTAGATGCTGAGTCAGCTGTTTAGGAGTCTGATGGCAGTCGGAAAGAAAGAGCAGCAGTGCGGTCTCCCCAATGTACAGAGTGAGTCTGTAGCTGAATCACAGAATCTGGGATTTTGTCAGAAAGCCAAGTCTCGGTGAGAATTGGAGCACAGCATTCTCTTATTTCCCGTTGTGTTGTAATCCTAGCCCTTAACTCGACTGGTTTGTTTTCCAGAGACTGTATGTTAGCTAGGAAGAGGCTGGGTACGGGTGGTTGGGTAGTGCGAGCTTTTAGCCTAGAATGGAGCCCTCCTCTTTTGCCCTGTCTCCGGATCGCTGTCCTGGGGTCAGCCTGCTCACTTGTGCTTGGTGCTTTGGGGGCTTCCTGTGGGTGATGGTGGTTGTTGTTGCGGGAGCAAACAATGAGTTGTAGCTCCGGTGGTATGAAACTAGTAAATTCCCAGTAGCTGTGTGAGTTGGTGATATCCAGCAATGCCTCTCTGTTGTATGTTAACAGTGCATGACATTTGTGCACTACAGAAAAAGTAAAAAAAAAACACAAAAAAGAAGAAAAAGCCGGCATTCGAGTGGAACGTGCAAACACGTCGGCCTCGGAGGGCACCATGATTGTGTGCTTTGATTGCAGCCAAAGGTGCATCTACTAAATACTGACTTGAAGGCGGTGAACATTTATGCAGTCACTTATTTCACATTACATATTCTTATTTAATTGACATTACTTTGTAGAAACCTGTTTTCACTTTGACAGAGGTTTTTTGTAATTCTTTTTGTCAAAAAGCCACATTATATTGACCATGATTATTTATAAAATCAATAAAAGGGTCAAAACATCCAAGGGGGTGAAAACTTTTTATAGATGCTGTATCTCCCAAATCTGGGCGTGTGCTATGCAGATCTGTGTGTCAAGCAAGTTGATTGGTTAATTCAGCACCTGCTGGGAGGTGAAGAGAAAATGGATATGAAAACAAACATAAATGCTCTGTATATACCAGTATAAAAGAAAGTGCCATGCACACTTACACGTTCACCTACTGAACATGCAGCCTGGAGAAGTAGAACTCCAGCTGTGCTTGGTGGTTGATTCCATACACTGATGTTCCTTAATATGGATAAATGGATGGAATGCAATAACTGCATATACTAAATATATGACCATAACTAGACTATGACTCAGTGTGTGCTCAATATTACAGTGTACAATGACAGTAATGTACATTAATACACTGTATTTTAGTGCAAGTCAGGTGGATATGCTAATCCAGTATTAGTAATAAGACTTTTTTGTGTGTTCTTGTGTGTGTGTGTGTGTGTATGTGTAACCGGTCGCCTTTGGGTCTCTAATCTGTCCTCTTAATCCTCGCCTGTCCCTCTGGTGACTGGCCGTGCTGCGTTGTGTTTTGTTATGGGACACATGGACCGACACACTTGCTGTTCACGGGCCCTTTATTGCTGGTCACTGGTCACAGAAGAACAATGCATATAGCAGTTAGCCTCCAGTGAGTGCTTAGCTCGCTCCTCTTTATACTTGACTCCGTGCGGGAAAGAGAGCGGGAGAGTGGAGCTGCAGAGGGAGCGCTGCCTCTACCACAATACCAAGCTGGACAGTGGACTGGACTCTGTGTCCTTGTTGCTGGACCACGCCTGCAACCGGTATGAACCCACATACACCAGCATACACCGGCTCCAACATATTGATAGGCCTAACCTGTGGGTACAAAGCATCCCCACATCATTAAGTTTCCTCCACTATAGCTCGCCACTGAGATGCTTTCATGTTGGTTTGCAGGGCCCATTTCACACCATACACAGTGCTGTGTGTTCATTAGTCCAAAAAATGTTTATTCAGTAGTGCTGGAGAGAGTCAAGCTGCTTTTTAGCAGACTTCAAGTATGCAGTAATGTTTTTTGATGGGGTTGTCTCCTAACTGGAAGATTAGTGGTTCGATTCCTGGCTTGTCCACATGTCAGTGTCCTTGAGCAAGACACTGAAATCCCAGTTGCTCCTGGTTATGGCAACGATGCATGAATGTGTGAGTGCAAGTGGGTGAATAGTTTGAAAGTGCTTTGAGTGTGCTGCAATGCATAGAAAAGCGCTATACAAGTAAAAGACCAGAAGACCATTTGTGGAGAGCAGTGGCTTCCTCTGTCCATGCGCCATGCACCATGATATGGGGATAGTAGACTATTCAATAGACATGTTAACCAGCACCACTGATTCCTTTTTTTTAATATTAACCTCACTGAGATTCAGTGCTGTGCCTTTACGGTCATCTTAGCTGGTTCTCACTTCTATGGAGAGTAGGGACATTTATTTAGTTAGTCTGACTGCTCTATCCCACACCTTCTTATTGGTCATTAGCCAAGGGGTTCACATACTTTTCCCAACCTACACTCTCAAAGTTGTAAGGATTTGTTTAGTATGGTCCAGAATAATACAGTAATTTGTGTGTTGTTAGTTAAAATAGATTGTTCAGAAATGTAACTTAGATGTATACCTGATCATATTTTTATTATATTTATACATTAATACATGTAATTCCTTCTTGCTACTCTATATATGTGCACATTCAGCAAATATACACCAACACTTAAACATAATTTAAAAATAAAGGCAATAATCTACCCAAGTACCTGAGAAATAACTGCAAAAAACCTATAAGCAGATTATAGATTGCATTAGGAGGTGTGTTCTGCCTGATCTGTCTGTGTTCCTCATCATTAGGAAACAGTTCCCCTGCTACACTCAGCAGATTCTCACTGAACATTGCAATGAAGTATGGTTCTGCAAGTTCTCCAACAATGGCACAAAGCTGGCAACTGGGTCCAAAGATACCACGGTCATTGTGTGGCACGTCGACACGGTAATCAGTCATTTACTTTACATCAGTTCGACTTCAGAGCAGGAAAAATGAGTCACTATGTGAGTGCTGAAACAGCTGGATTCTGACTGGATTGGCTGTTGGTTGACAGGAAACCCAGCAGCTGAAGTTAATGAAGACTCTGGAGGGTCATGCTTACGGTGTTTCATACATGGCATGGAGCCCTGATGATGCCTATCTGATAGCCTGTGGTCCTGATGACTGCTCTGAGCTGTGGCTGTGGAATGTACAGGTATAACATCTCTCAAACAGGTGTGGCTGTGCATGTCAGCTAGAAACCAGTTTGCTTCTGGTCTGACTAAACTGTGATATGCATTTAAGAAAATCAAACAAGTTAAAGAACAACAAAGTAACTGAATAGCAACTGCTGGCAGCTGTGTGGTGAACAGCAGGCCATTGGTCAATCACAACTATGTTGAAGCAGCTTTTTTTTTTTTTTATGTAAACTCTTAATTGCAGGCTTTAAAAATGAAACCTCATAGATATTAGTTATGTGGTAAAAGGCAAAATGTAGTGTAATGAGGTTTTTCTATATCAGTGAAGGCATTTTATTGTCTGAGCCTGTTTTTTAATGTTTACTTTGAATTACAGTACCTTGCGAAAGTATTCGGCCCCCTTGAACTTTGCGACCTTTTGCCACATTTCAGGCTTCAAACATAAAGATATAAAACTGTAATTTTTTGTGAAGAATCAACAACAAGTGGGACACAATCATGAAGTGGAACGAAATTTATTGGATATTTCAAACTTTTTTAACAAATAAAAAACTGAAAAATTGGGCATGCAAAATTATTCAGCCCC
>NW_018128031.1:138513-142228 GCF_001952655.1 Monopterus albus | reverse complement strand
GACTTACAGCTGTAATCGCAGCAAAAGGTGGCGCTACAAAGTATTAACTTAAGGGGGCTGAATAATTTTGCATCGCCCAATTTTTCAGTTTTTTATTTGTTAAAAAAGTTTGAAATATCCAATAAATTTTGTTCCACTTCATGATTGTGTCCCACTTGTTGTTGATTTTTCACAAAAAATTACAGTTTTATATCTTTATGTTTGATACCTGAAATGTGGCAAAAGGTCGCAAAGTTCAAGGGGGCCGAATACTTTCGCAAGGCACTGTAATTGAGATAATGGTTTTGAATATAAGATAATTTAGAAGATTAGATATTTTCAGCCTTCAGTGTATAGCAGAGCTGTATTCCAAGAAACCTCTGCGGGTTCTGTGTCAGTGTATTTCGTTCATCTCCTTCAACTTTAAAAAAAAAAAAAGAAGTGAGTGAAGAGCGTAGGTTTATGTGAACTAGGGTTGTCACCATATCAGATTCTCACTACATGATTATCATGGCCAAAACAATATCACTATAATGTTATCATTGTGATAGCTACAGAAAATTTGAAAAAAAACAAAATAGTGCGATCAGTCAAATTCATCTTTAGCTGTATTGAGTAACTGTCTCCTTCTTGCTACATGAATTACACTCAAAATATGAATGTAGGGAAGTGGAGAGAGAGCCTGTAACCATAACGATACAGAAGCATACAAAAAGGACAGTTACATTTAATGGATAGTGATAAGGCAACCAGATGACCTGATAAAAGATGCATGAGGCCTAACATCGGCAATCAACATAATGTCAAACAAAATCAGGGGACAGAGGTTGTATATGAGACAACAAGCTGACAACTATCCATTCACATATACTATGACTTTGTCCACTGATCATGTCCTTTTAATAATTTTTTGTCTTTCTGATTTACACATTCTCTGTTTCTATGGCACATTTTTATGAAGAAAAAAGAGCAAGTTTAGTTATTCAGATTTCAAGCTAAGCTCAACACACTAAGACCATAATGTATCATTTGCTGTTTGAATTCAGTTCAATTCAGTTTTATGTGTATAGCGCCAAATCACAACAATCTCAGGACACTTTACAAAGTAAGGTCTAGACCCTATTATTATTATTATTATTATTATTATTGTAAAGGGAAAACCCAACAAATCCCCCTTGAGCAAGCACTTGTTGACAGCAGGGAGGAAAAACTCCCTTTAATGGAAGGAACCTCCTACAGACCCCAGCTCTTGGTGGGTGGCCTTAACTGGTTGGGGTGAATGGATAGACAAGCGAGGAAACAGAAAAGAAACAAGATACAACAAACACAACAACAAACAATCAAACACTGGTCAGGTTGATGTGGCTGGGGACTGCTCATCAGAATCAGAAATGTAGAGCTACAGAGCCAGGGCAACCTGCAGAAAGGTACAGGGAGAGAGAGAGAGAGAGGACACACTATGGGAGGGAGGAGATACATAATTAGTGATGTGTAATGGTGGCATATAGGTGCATGGAGAGGAAGGAGAGGAACTCAGAGCATCATGGGGGCCCCCCCAGCAGCCTAGACCTATAGCAGCATAACTAAGGGAAGGCTCAGGGTGACCTGATCCAGCCCTAACTATAAGCTTTATCAAAAAGGAAAGTCTTAAGTTTAATCTGAAAGGTAGAGAAGGCGTCTACCTCCTGAACTGAGACTGGCACTTGGTTCTATTGGAGAGGAGCTTGATAGCTAAAGGCTCTGCCTCCCATTCTACTTCTGTGGACTCTAGGAACCACAAGTAGACCTGCACTCTGAGAGCGAAGTGGTCTTTTGGGATGATAAGGCTCTATGAGGTCTTTAAGATACGATGGAGCCTTGTCATTAAGGGTTTTGTACGTTAGGAGAAGGATTTTAAATTATATTCTGAATTTTACAGTGAGCCAGTCGAGAGAAGCTAATATGGGGGAGATACCGTATGATCTCTCTTGCTAGTTCCTGTCAGTACTTTGGCTGCAGCATTTTGGAATAACTGGAGGCTTTTTAGGGAATTATTGGGACATCCTGATAGTAAAGAGTTACGGTAGTCCAGCCTGGAAGTAACAAATGCATGGACCAGTTTTTCAGCATCACTTTGAGACAGGATGTTCCTGATTTTCACAATATTGCACAGGTGAAAGAAGGCAGTTGTAGAGACGTGTTTTATGTGTGATTTAAAGGACATATCCTGGTCAAAAATGATTCAGGGGTTCCTAATACCAGTAATGGGGGCCAGAGCCATGTCATCTAGAGTAACAATATGGTTAGACAGCAGATTTCCAAGGTTTTCCAGCCCGAGCACAATAGCTTCAGTTTTGTCAGAGTTTAGAAGTAAGAAATTACAAGTCATCCAGGCCTTTATGTCTTTATTAAGATATGCTTGAAGTTTGACCAACTGATCTGATTCATCTGGGTTCACAGATAATTTAAATGAGTATCATCTGCATAGCAATGGAATTTTATGTCATGCTTCCTGATAATATTGTCTAAAGGGAGCATGTATAAAGTGAAGTAAATTGGAACTAACAAACAGCCCTGTGTAACACTGTGACTAACATCAGTCTGCACAGAAGATTCATCATTAACACAAATTTAAATCTTAATGATAAATAAGATTTGAACCAACTTAGTGCATTTCCTTTAATCCCAATAACATGTTCAAGTCTCTAGTAAAATGCTGTGATCAATGGTGTCAAAAGCAGAGGACAAATATGGAGACAAGTCCTTTATCTGATTAAGATTAAAAATTAAATTGTTGGAAATGAGCGTGCCATGGGCTCTTAATAAATGTTTTTTGTCAACCTCCTCTACTGGCTGTGAAGCGATTCCTACTGAGTGTGAGTCCAGTGTATAAGCTGGTGGAAAAAAAAATCCACAGTCCTCTTTCTGCATAAAAACTGTTCTAATTTCTGAAGTTCATTTTAAATTATGGGTTAGGCTTCAGCAGTGTGAGGCTGTCAAATTATGTGGCTATCTTCCAAGATACCGGTCTTTTTAGTGCAACATTAGTGTGTGGGCTACTTGACCGCCATTAGCCAGCCTCTGCGGCTCTCAGCAAACTCTTATGATGCCATCAGCGCGCTAGAGACAGTGCACCTCGATGCTGTATTTATCGCTGCAGGCAACTTTAACCAGTGCAATTTACGGACTGTACTTACCAAATATTACCAACATGTGAATATTCCCACCCGGGGCAAGAACACTCTAGATCATGTTAACAGTAAGTGCACGTGGTGCTTACAGGGCTGCACCCCGCCCCCACCCGGGATGCTCAGACCACATTTCTTTGTTCCTGTATCCAGCTTACAGACAAAGACTGAAACAAACAAACCCTATCACCAAACAAATTAAACTCTGGACCCCAGAGATTGAAGGCACCCTGCAGGACTGTTTTGCCCAGACAGACTGGGATGTGTTTAAAGCTGCAGCCACCTTGGAGGACTTTTCTGTCAGCATAAAGGATTATGCTGAGTATGTGACCGGGTATATTAGTACCTGTATTGACAACACTGTGCCCACCATACAAGTCAGGAGGTTTCCCAACCAGAAGCCCTGGATAAACAGTCAAGTGCACCACATGCTGCATGCTCGCTCTCATGCATTCAGATCAGGTGATGAAGCTGCGAAGTACAGACTGAGGAAAGCCATCACAGTGGCCAAGAGGCAGTACAGAGAGAAGCTGAATGGCTTCTATTCTACTGCTGACTCCGGACAGATG
>NW_018128031.1:132499-137502 GCF_001952655.1 Monopterus albus | reverse complement strand
CCGCAAGTGCCTGCAGAGAGTGGTAAAGACTGCGGAGAAGATCACCAGGACTCCACTGCCCTCTCTGCAGAGCATTTACCACCGCAGGGTGCGTAGGAAAGCTGCCTCTATCCTCAAAGATCCCACCCACTCCCAGCACGGACTGCTCAATTCTCTGCCCTCTGGCCGGAGATTCAGAAGTGTGAAATGCAGGACAACTAGACTGAAAAACTCACCCACCCACCCCCAGCACGGACTGTTCAGTCCCTACATTTGGGGCAAAGGTTCACAAGGGTGACATGCAAGACCTCTAGACCTAAAAGCTCTTTCTTTTCCTCTGAAATCAGACTACTAAACAGCGGACAGGAGTTTATTAACAGGAAATACGCCATCTACTGATGACCTGTACTGTTTACATTCTTAGTTTGCACATATATAATTGCACATTGACTGTTGACTACTGTACATATAGCTGCTATGTAGCTAGCATACGTTCTTTTATTCTATTCTTATATTTGTATTATATCTGTTCACTTATTGTTTTAATGTGCCATAGATTTTTTTGTTACTTATTTAGCAACTTTATAGTTCATTTGTATTGTGTGGCATTCATATGGATGACAAAGTAAGAATTTCATTGTACAGGGAAACATGTTTCCATACTGTACATATGACAATAAACAGTTTGACTTTGACAAGAAACACAGCTGGAAAGTCATCATGTTCCAAGTCTCATTGCCTCCTCTGTGCACTCACCATTTTTCTTTTTTGGTCTCTGCCCCTCTATGTCACAGCTGTGATGCTGCCCTCACACCAATTTGTTTCCAGACACGTTAAACCAGTGGTTCATAAGCCACTTGAAAAGCCAGGGGTGTGTTAGATAAAGCACTTTCATCTATTTTTTTTCTTGAACAATTCATTCCTTTTATTTTCATTTGAACCATTCTACTTGTCTTTTTCTGTTTTCTAATCAACAACTAAAAGGAGTACCACAGAGATGACTAGTTGTTGTTTTTTTTAATAGTTCACATTAGGTTGGAGTCATTAAATTCAAATTGTAATAATTGTTGATCAGCATTTTTGTAAGTTATGTATATAAATATCACTGCATTTCATGGTGTTGTCTCATCCCTTGTAATAATCTCCTTTTATTTGTTCCAAGTATTGGTTTTTTGTATATGTGAAATACTTGGGTCAATAACAAGTAGTTTTTAAAGTGCTGCACAAATAAATTTGATTTGAAGAGTCATCATGAATTGTGTCTGGCAGATGTTTTATGTCTGCTGCAGCCGGACAGTTGAAAATTATTCAAACGCAACTGACATCTGTCCTATTCAGAAATGGCCAATAGAGGTGGTGCTGCTGTTGCTGCTTATGTCAGAGACCACATTCAAATGTTTGAAAAACAGTACATCTATAATGTAACTGACCTTGAGTTCATAGCTTTTAAGGTTGAAGCCCCAGCAAGTGCAGTTGTATAGAGACCTCCAGACTACAACTAGCCATCATTCTGGTCAAACCCATCTTTGGAGCTGTTTACCTCTAAGGGATTGTTGGAAAAATGATTGGCAATATGTTTACTAAGGGTCAGTAAACACCCAGAGACCTATAGTGAAATTATTATACATCTTGTATGTGTACTGAATAAACAGTAGAAGTGGAATAGTCTACTGGATACATGTATCAAGCTTACACCCTGCTGTTACATGCAGTTCTCATGAGCAGTCAGACTGCAGATGTGTGGAAATGTTTGCGATCACACCCCATTCTACGACACAGAACTTATCATGACTGTTAAGTCTAAATGTATAAATGACACTGCCTTTCCAAACATTTGCCTCATGCAACCCTATTGTGTGTATTGAATGCACCCTTGCAACAAGTAAAATTGCAGTTTATGATTATTTATATAAGTGGCCTCGATCTGCTTTGTGTATTGCCAATTTAACTGTAACAGGGATATGTACAAGTAATCACCGCAACAACAACAGAGAAGAACACCCTGCTGGATTTCATTTTCATCTCACAACTGCAGCAGTGGTGTAATGAAAATCTATTACAGTGGTCACAATCATGTATACTGTGTATTGTCCTTAACAGATTATCAAGGAGTCGGGTTTTAGGACAAGACAATGTAATCGACTTTTGAGTAATACTTATACTTTCAAGGCACAGACTGATAAAATGATTTTGTTATATTGTTTGTAATATTAGCATTGTACAGAGCTGATGAGACAGAAATACACTATGAACACTGCTGAAAGGTTAAAGATATGTCATGAGTTTATGACAGTTTAAATTGTGTTTTTGGATGACAGTATGCCAGAGTTTTAATTGTTCAAAGAGAATAAAGTTTTGAAGTCTACTGACTACATTGCACTGCACTTTATTCACCACTAGGTGTCAGTGAATCCTTGTGTGTCTGGCATAATGAATGGATTGGCACATAACATGTAAACGGCGACTATGCAAAAACTGTAAAAGATATCAAAAAGCTGTTGTGTATAGCTGAACTGACTCTGTTTGACCAGTCAGCCACAATAGCAGTAAGTCTTCTCCTTTTCACATTGTTTGTTTTTCATCTCATACAAAGCAGTTATGCTGAGAAGCTACTAAAAATAGAATCAGTATTGGTGGGCACACTCCAAAGCATATTGTCATAAAGATCAATAACATTATAATGTTTGGCTTTGGAAAAATTAAGTTTGATTTACTGTGATGACAATCACAGCCTATAAAACATTTAAAGGTAAGCTGAGGGTTCCATATCACTAGCTACACAGTTCATTTAAAGTGTTACTGACATGAAGACAACTGTCAGGTTGTGAATAAGACCTTAAATATACAGATGATCTGTACATTACTGTGATGACTGTAAATTTGTTAAACTTTTTGAAGGCCAAGCCATGAACTATAAATGGTCACTTTTTGTATTGTTATTGGTCACACTTTGAACATTACATATTCAGGAAATATGCCAATTGTTCTTAGTGAGATTGATTATAATGCAGCTTTAGAGACTTAAGCATTATAAAACTGCACTAAATCAAATCAAATCAATTTTATTTGTATCACGCCAAATCACAACAAAAGTCATCTCAGGACACTTTACAAAGTAAGGTCTAGACCTTACTCATCACTATTATTACTATAGGGAAAACTCAACAAATCCCCCTTGAGCAAGCACTTGGAGACAGTGGGGAGGAAAAACTCCCTTTAACGGAAGAAACCTCCAACAGACCCCGGCTCTTGGTCGGCAGCCTTCTGCCTCAACCGGTTGGGGTGAGTGGATAGAGGAGAGAGAAAAGAAAAAAAGCAACAAGACACAACAAATAATCAAACACTTGTCAGGTTGATGTGGCCAGTGACTGCTCATCAGAGGTGTAAAGCTCCAGAGCCAGGGCAACCTGCAGAAAAGTACAGGGAGAGAGAGAGGACACACTACGGAAGAAAGGAGGCACAAAGTTAGTGATGTGTAATGGTGGCATATAGAAGCATAGGGAGAGAGGAGAGGGGAGGGGAGAGGAGGGGGGAAACTCAGAGAATCTTGGGGCCCCCCAGCAGCCTAGGCCTATAGCAGCATAACTAAGGGAAGGCTCAGGGTCACTTGATCCACCCTAACTATAAGCTTTATCAAAAAGGAACGTCTTAAGTCTAATCTTAAAGGTAGAGAGGGTGTCTGCCTCCCGAACTGAAACTGAGAGTTGGTTCCACAGGAGAGGAGCTTGATAGCTAAAGGCTCTGCCTCCCATTCTACTTCTGTGGACTCTAGGAACCACAAGTAGACCTGCACTCTGAGAGTGCTCTGTTAGGATGATAAGGCTCTATGAGGTCTTTAAGATATGATGGAGCCTTGTCATTAAGGGCTTTGTATGTTAGGAGAAGGATTTTAAATTCTATTCTGAATTTTACAGGGAGCCAGTGGAGAGAAGCTAATATGGGAGAAATATGATCTGTCTTGTTAGTTCCTGTCAGTACTTTGGCTGCAGCGTTTTGGATTAACTGGAAGCTTTTTAGGGAACTATTGGGACATCCTGATAGTAAAGAGTTACAGTAGTCCAGCCTGGAAGTAACAAATGCATGGACCAGTTTCTCAGCATCACTTTGAGACAGGATGCTCCTGATTTTTGCAATATTGCGCAGGTGAAAGAACGCAGTTCTAGAGACTTGGTTTATGTGTGATTTAAAGGACATATCCTGGTCAAAAATGACTCCAAGGTTCCTCACAGTAATACCGGAGATGAGAGCTATGTCATCTAGAATAACCATATAGCAGATTTCTAATATATTCAGGCCCAAGCACAATGACTTTAGTTTTGTCAGAGTTTAGAAGTAAGAAGTTGCAGGTCATCCAGGCCCTTATGCCTTTAAGACATGCTTGAAGTTTGACCAGCTGATCTGATTCATTTGGCTTCATAGATAAATATAACTGAGTATCATCTGCATAGCAATGGAAATTTATGTTGTGCTTCCTGATAATATTGCCTAAAGGGAGCATGTATAAAGTAAAGAGAATTGGACCTAACACAGAGCCCTGTGGAACGCCGTGACTAACTTCAGTTTGTGTGGAGCATTCGTCATTATCATGAACAAATTGAGATGTCTACCATCCTATCTCCACTAAACATTTCTAATACATAAAGTATCTATCCAATTTCTATCTGACTAAAAATACCTAACAATAGTTAGATAACACTATATATAGTTACATAGATAGTCCTAAATAACATTAGATAAGATATATATTACATATATAGATAAGATATATATAGATATATTGCATATACTGTATAGTTACCCAAACCTTTATGAATTATCCAAGCATTTCCTGTGTACCCCGGCCTCATCTGTGCCATGTGAACGGGTTTTTTCCAAGGCTGGAAAATTGTCCTTTTCAGTCCAGAAGTGTCAGGCTCAAACATTTATCATTTTACACTACTTGCCCTTTAGCTGAGTTCTCATTGTTTCACTTTGAGTTTGGTCCAATGCAGTCATATGACCTCTTTACCAATGAACCCCAAAAC
>NW_018128031.1:131180-132190 GCF_001952655.1 Monopterus albus | reverse complement strand
ACACGTCTTGACTGCACTTCAATTTCTTGACCACTAGATGTCCTACTGGAGCACTGTGTCATTGAGGCCTCGAGTAATGAACCATTTGTGTGAACACTGTGTCGAAGCTTCAACAAAGCCTCATCGGCCATCACTGCCAGAAAATGAAGAAGCAGTACTGCTTTACAAAAGCCTTTACTTTTGCTTCAAATGTACTTTTTGAATCCTTCCGTTGAATGGCCGTCAATGGAGCAGTGAGAGGCACTGTTTTTGGAATGTGCCACATTACACAAATACGAATTTCATCTATTATATGTGTATAAAGCTTAAGAATGGCATAATAGGAGCACAAAAGTGGCAAGGAGGAAAAGGAAAAGCACAGAGAGACCTGCTAGAGTGGGGGAGTCACATGACTGAGAGTGTGCCATAGGCTTTAAAGTGCACCATTCATTCCTATGGAGAAATACACAAAATATAAATGTCGATTATAAACTAAACGTACAAGTCAAGATGATTGTTGGACCATTGGTAGCTGAACATCTCATGTCGTGTATAGAATTAATTCACAGGGAGAATCACTGCAGTGCCAATCATCATTTATTGAACAATATATAGTAATATGGATGGAGAGGGAGAGAAACAGAATCACCTGGATTTCTCTGCAGAGTTTCTGGGGTCTGTCTGTCTTCTCAAGTCTTCACATTCACCCAGGCACTCTTCAAGTCTCAGTCTGTTTCAGTCTCTGTCTCTTCAGCTTTTTAGCATCCTAAATAGCTGTCTATTTCTCAACTTCCTCCAATTGTTCAGGTCTTACTATCTATCAGACCCCCACCCTGGTATCACTTCTCTATTTTGGAAAAACCCCTATGCCTGGTGCCGAATAACAGGAAATTAGACCCCATGATCATGCAGAGAGAGAAGTACACAAAGGAACAGAGAAATCTGACCATACTTAAAGTTTAACTAACATTGGCCTAATAAGTATTAACTAATAAGTATTAACTATCTCAAGTTTGCTTTTGCCACTACAA
>NW_018128031.1:130706-131076 GCF_001952655.1 Monopterus albus | reverse complement strand
ATACCAAGTTTGCTTTTGCCACTACAGAATCCCCTCCTCCCGTAGTTAGAAGAACTACGGAATTCCTAAACATACTAAAGCAAACACTTGCAGAAGAATAACAAGAAAACAACAACGAAGTTTAGTAACACACATAAAAATGCCTACATACAACACTTCCTAATACTAAACAGTAAGCAGTTAGCAAAGGGCTAAACCGCTCAATCTAACATAACAAGTCTATACTAAATCAAGATTCTAATTACCATTACTGATGTGGTACTGATAGAACACATATCACACTAAACAGTCACAAAACAAGAAAAGCCTCCATCCAGGGGATCCTCCGTCTCTCCCCATACAGTAGTACAATTTCAACAATACACATGTC
>NW_018128031.1:115470-115880 GCF_001952655.1 Monopterus albus | reverse complement strand
AAAAACCATAAAAAAATATCAAAAAGCAGTATGAAGAGTTGAAGATTTGCTGAATAGTTATTAGCTGAAATGGTGGTTTTATCTGAAGGTATGCTGAAGATATTAAGATGTGAAAATCTCTCCCATTCATTTGAATGGGGAAAATTTTGCTGAAAAAAGCTTAATAGTTTAAAAATATAAGTATAAGTGTCGTGGCAAGAGTGAGATACCAACTAAATTAATTCAGACAAACCATTACAATTTAAAGGATCATTTAATATTACAATTACTCTGAGTAGAGTAGTATTTAAACAGATACTCTTGTAGTTAGGGAACAGAGAACAGAGAGCAGAGACTCTCCTCCTGCAATGAAATAGATAAAGCCTAAAGATTGTCGGAGCACCAGTCAGTCAGGTCAGGGCCTTTGTCAT
>NW_018128031.1:111303-115421 GCF_001952655.1 Monopterus albus | reverse complement strand
CTCCTTTATCAGCTCAGCTACATAGCTACTTCTCAACAGCTGGACTCTGTCCATCTTAACATCCATCGGCCCCCCTTCTCACTCCTTCTGGGAACTCTCTACAGCCTTCCTGGAAACCAGGAAGCCTACCAAGATCCTCACAGAAGAACAGGGAGTTTATCTCTGACCATACTTAGGCTTTAACTAGGATTCTAAGTATTAATTATATAACCACTTACATAAGCTCATTGACCACCTCACATGAACTTAATAAACACATAATCACTCACTCTTCCTTACACAAGCTAATACCAAATAAGGTCTATATGAGCTACATACTGTTTTATTACCTATTTCCTCTGGAATCTGGTTTATTTTTCACCACTACATAAGCATAAGTGGTACAAACAAGAAAAATACAAGCACACATGTTCTTAAAGAGCCGAACATTTTGATACCTGAATGGTTTTTCTAGGTGAAAGTATGCTGAAGAAATTAAGTACCAAAAAACGGATGCAAGAAATCAGAATAACAAAGAAGAGGATAACAATAGTGT
The DNA here is from genome assembly GCF_001952655.1 of Monopterus albus. Lineage (NCBI taxonomy): Eukaryota > Metazoa > Chordata > Actinopteri > Synbranchiformes > Synbranchidae > Monopterus > Monopterus albus. The sequence goes on along the minus strand of NW_018128031.1, from coordinate 114,886 downwards.
GGATGCTTACTCAGCATCCACACAATAATAAAAAGAAAAAAAATGGTGGGGCTGCTAAACCATCCATACAATAAAGAATAGGATAACATAGTATGGATGCTTCACAGCATCCACACAATAATAAAGATTAGGATAACATACTGTGGATGCATTTCTCTATCCACACAATAATTGGATAACATAGTGTAGATGCTTTGCCGCATCCACACCATAAAGAACAGGAGAACATAGTGTGGATGTTAAGCATCCACACAATAAGAAATGGGTCACAGGAATACAACCATAAAATCAGTGTGTTGTAGAATGCGTGGTTTCTCATCTTTTCATTCAAGCTTCTCTCTCTATTTGACTGTGTAGACGGGAGAGTTACGAACGAAGATGAGTCAGTCTCATGAGGATAGCTTGACCAGTGTTGCCTGGAATCCAGATGGCAAACGCTTTGTCACTGGCGGCCAGAGGGGCCAGTTCTACCAGTGTGTGAGTATTTTTAACAGAACACACATTATGTTTGTTATGTGGCAGGCAGGGCTAATTTACAGACATTATTTTAGCAAGAAGAAAACATACACTACCATTGCCAGTCCAGTTACCAAGCCCAGTCCAGCTCACAGTTTGTCTGATATTGATGCTATGATGATGGTGTACTTTGAAAACATGCTATAAATGTGTTTTCCTTCCTTTTGCCTGATTTAAATGCTAACGTGCTGCTTGTATCCACAAGAGGAACCTTGGATATGTAATTAAAGTGCCATAGCCCTTTATCAAACACTGAAGCTCTTGATTTGAGTTTATCTGGGATGATACATAAAAATATGGTTTTAAGATGGCGCCGACAGCAATGGCAGCCTTGGTTACTTGCGCTCTCTTGTGTTTGTTGTTTTTCTTTGTTTTCTCAATGTTTTGCAACCCATCCCAGATTACTTTTAAAAGAGAGGAACTGTTAAATATCAGACAACTCACGCCAAACTACCTTTCTCCGATTTTTTTGAACGAAGAATGCTGTATGGACATTCTGATTGGAGGCGCAGTGGCAATCTACGGGATCTGGAAGAAACACTGGCACGTGGCACTTAGTGAGCCACCTAGCAAATCTCCCCTCCCTGGTCAACAAGATGGATGAAATTCTTCTCCTCAACAGGACTAACTGACTTTGCATGCTCTGCTGCTTTGTGCTTCACGGAGGCCTGGCTGAGCGACTCCATCACGGACAGCGCAATACAAGTACCAGGCTTCCGGGTGTACAGAGTGGATCGCGTAATGGAGCTGTCTGGGAAAACGAGCTGGAATCTGTTTCTACTTAAATGAAGGTTGGTGGACAGATGTCACAGTGCTACTGAGGACATGTAACACAGACCTAGAGACTCTTGTTATCAATTGCAAACCTTTTGCAAACTGCAAACCTCCCTGTGAATTTAACAGCTTCATTCTAATTGGAGTGTACATAAAACCACAGGCCCATGCTAGGCAGAACAGATAACTAGCCTGGAGCTAGAACATCCAGACTCTCCACTCATTGTTCTAGGGGACTTTAACAGGGCAAATCTCTCCCACAAACTGCCCAAATACAGACAGCATGTTACCTTTCCCACCAGGGACCAAATCACACTGGACCACTGCTACACAACAATAAAAGATGCCTATCACTCTGTCCCCCGTGCAGCCCTCGAACTCTCTGATCACTGTATCTTCCATCTTATTCCAACCTACAGGCAGAAACTTAAAGCTGCGAAGCCTGTAGTCACAACAGTGAAGAGCTGGACTGAGGAGGCTAAGTCAGAGCTACAGGCCTGCTTTGACTGCACAGACTGGAGTGTATTTGAGACTGCAGCTACAGACCTTGATGAACTCAGTGACACTGTGTTATCTTATATCAGCTTTTGTAACAATATGTGTGTGCCCAAAAAGTCCTGCACATACAACAGGAACAAGCCCTGGTTCACAGCAAGACTCAAGCAGCTTCGTCCTGCCAAAGAGGAGGCCTACAGAAGTGGGGACAGGACTCTGTACATCCCAGGCCAGGAACACATTGACAAGGGAAATCAGAGCAGCAAAGAGGAGCTACTCTGAAAAGATGAAAGCTCAGGTTTCAGCCAATGACCCCTCCCTGTTCTGTGTGGGGGAGCCTGAAAAACATAACTGGCTATAGGAAATCATCCCCCCTGCTGTGGAGGACCATCCACTAGCAGACAACCTGAATGTGTTCTACTGCAGGTTTGACAAACAACACTCCCCCCTCACCCTCCCCACCTCAGATCCAGCCGCTGCTCCCCCAACAATCTCCACCCTTCCCTCCAGCCCCCCACCTCTAAAGATCTGTGAAAAGGATGTATGTGGCCTCTTTAAAAATCAAAAGATCAAAAAGGCACCAGGCCAGGATAGCGTGACCCCCCCTCCTGCCTGAAAGTGTGTGCTGATCAGCTGGCCCCATCTTCACACTTATTTTCAACAGGTCACTGGAGCTATGTGAAGTCCCCTCCTGCTTCAAATGCTCCACCATCATTCCAGTCCCCAGTCTATCAGTGGACTGAATGACTACAGACCTGTCGCCATGACATCTGTAGTTATGAAGTCTTATGAAAGACTGGTGTTGGCCCACATGAAGGACATCCGTTAACCCCCTGCTGGCCCCCGGCAGTTCGCCTACCGGGCAAACATCTCAGTGGACGATGCAGTTAACATGGCACTGCATTACATCCTGCAACACCTCGACTCCCCAGGGACCTATGCACAAAGAGGGCCCCTCTTTGTGGACGTCAGCTTGGCATTCAACACCATCATCCCGGACACCCTCCACTTCAAACTGACCCAGCTCATTGTGCCTGCCCCCACCTGTCAGCAGATCACTAGCTTTCTGACAGACAGGAAGCAGCAGGTGAGGCTGGGAAAAACCACATCCAGCACCCAGACAATAAACACAGGCGCCCCCCAGGGATGTGTGCTCTCCCTTCTGCTGTTTTCACTCTACAATGACTGCATCTTGAAGGACCCCTCTGTCAAGCTCCTAAAGATTGCTGATGATACAATGGTCATTGGTCTCATTTGAGATGGTGACGAGTCAGCCTACAGATGGGAGGTTGAGCAGCTGGTCCTGTGGTTTAGCCGCAACAATCTGGAGCTGAACATGCTCAAAACAGTGGAGATGACAGTGGACTTCAGGAAGACTCCCACCCCTCACCATACTTGGCAGCACTGTATCAGCAGTAAAGTCCTACAAGTTCCTGGGCTCCACTCTCTCCCAGGACCTGAAGTGGATGTCCAACATCAGGACCATCATCAAGAGGGCACAGCAGAGCATGTACTTCCTGCACCACCTCATGAAGTTCAACCTGCCCCAGGAGCTGCTAATACAGTTCTACAGAGTAATCATTGAGTCCGTTCTCTGCACCTCCATCACTGTCTGGTTTGGCTCAGCAACCAAACAGGACAAGTACAGACTTCAGTGGACAGTTAGGACTGCAGAAAAGGTCATTGGTGCAAGCCTGCCCTCCATGGAGGACCTGTACACCTCACAGCTCACGAGGAGGGCAGAGAAGATTTCTGCAGACCCCTCACACCCTGGACACAATCTGTTTGAACTCCTCCC
>NW_018128031.1:108859-110930 GCF_001952655.1 Monopterus albus | reverse complement strand
CTCACATCTCGTTTCCTTCCTTCTTAACAACTTGGCTAACTGCCTAAACACACCTCTCATCTCCAATTTGTATTGTTTTTGTTACACTGAATGAATCAGAGTAACCCCTAGGTAAATGCCCTGCTTCACATAAAATCATCATCATATGGCGTTGTGTTTTGTGCTATATTTGATGCCTACTGCGAAACAAGAAAGACACAAGCCAAGATATGCTTTCTTGAGCAAGAGAAGAGAAGAAAAACAGATCAAGCTTACATAAACACTTAGCTCACCCTTACATAACTATTACAAATAATATCTATATATGAACTACATACTATTCTATTACATATTACCTCTGGACTGGTACCTTGTTTGTTTTTAACCACTACACACTGAGCATTCCTTGTCTGTCTGCATTGTTTACTACCTGTTTATACTGCTTATTTTGCATTGTTTGCACTGTTTGTTGCTGTTAATACTGCTTATTTTGTTATATTACACAGCCTTATGTTGGTTTACTGTTTACTTGCCCCTTGCATGGGGATATGTAAATGCACATTGAGAGCCGATGTACCAGAGTCAAATTCCTCGTGTGTCCGACACACCTGGCCAATAAAGCAGGTTCTGATTCTGAATCTGAAATATGTCCAAGCAGCAGGGCTGGTGCCAATGATTGGTTAAACATCAACATCATTATGTCTCAAGTTAATCATTACATACACAATGTGTGAAGATCAGGGCTATGCCTGACTAAGATAATGTTCATTCTGCTCTACATCCTTGATGTTTGTGCTGAATGACGATAAAAGGAATCCTGAAGCTCATGTTTGTTTTGGTGTCATAAATGTAGAAATTTAATTACCGTATATGTTTATTATTGAGGTCATAGTTAAAGGTGGTGTGGTACTGGACATTATATTCAGAGGTGTTCCTAATATTCTGACCCTCTCATGTATGTAGCTGGGCAGGACACCGCTAAATATAATGTAGTCCAGTACCACAACACCTTTAACTATAACCCCTCAATAATAAACATATAATTGAATTTCTATATTTATTTGATAGGCAAACCAGTGGCCACAGTCTGTTAACAGTCACACCATTGTTGCCTTCAAATCTCATCAAAATATCCTTGAGTTTTGGATAAGACAGTGGATGACACCAGCATCTAATTTTTCATTATTTTCTGACATTATATAAAGTTAAACAATTAATAGATTAATTGATCATGAAAATAATCATCAATTTTTGGCTTATTAGTTAATCCTATTTTCATCACATGACAGATGAATAGATAACTGTAGATAAGGATGTGCAATATATTTTGCCTACAATAATTTCTTCTTCTTCTTCTACTTTCGGCTGTTCCCATTAGGGGTCGCCACAGCGAATCATCTGCTTCCACCTAAATCTATCCTCTATTCTCTACTCTCAGAGCAGCTTCAAATACCTGAGCGTCCACATCAGTGAGGACCTCACCTGGACACATAACAGCACACAGCTCGTCAAGAAGGCCCAACGACGGCTGTACTTCCCGAAGAGGCTGAGGAGGTCTGGCATGTCGCCTAGGATCCTCAGCAACTTCTACAGCTGCATTGTCAAGAGCGTCTTGACCAGCTGCATCACCATCTGGTATGGCAGCACTACTGCTATGGGCTGTAAGTGCCTGGAGAGAGTGGTAAATGCTGCGCAGAAGATCACCAGGACTCCACTGCCCTCTCCGCAGAGCATCTACCACCGCAGAGTGCGCAGGAAAGCTGCCTCCATCCTCAAAGACCCCACCCACCCCCAGCATGGACTGTTAACGCCCCTACCCTCTGACCAGAGGTTTAGAAGTGTGAAATGCAGGACCTCTAGACCGAAAAACTCTTTCTTTCCCTCTGCCATCAGACTCCTAAACAGCTGACTCAGGATCTACCTCATAATTCCACCCATACCGTTTACACACTCAGTCTGCACATGCATAATTGCACACTCACTGCTGACTATTTGTAGACACAGCTCCCATTAGCATACATTTTCTCTTCATTATATTGTGTTCTTGTTATATTCTTCATCCACTCACCCCCAGCACGGACTGTTCATTTTG
>NW_018128031.1:105129-108603 GCF_001952655.1 Monopterus albus | reverse complement strand
TATATTGCTGCATCTGTTGCTGCTTAAAGTGCCTTAGATATTGTGTTACTTATTTATCTACTTTATATTTCATTTGTATTTTGTGGCATTCATGTGGACAGCAAAGTAAGAATTTCATTGTACAGGGAAACACGTTTCCTAACTATGCATATGACAAAATAAACACTTTGAACTTTGAACTTGAACTAGCTGGTCTCACTACAGTATTGTACACCTTTTTGATTCTTGACACTCTTCTGTCACACAACACTCCTGACGCCTTTCTCCACCCACTCTAACCTGCCTGCACTCACCTCTTCACCTCTGTATGAAGGCCATGATATGTTAACCCCTGGACATAGGAATAAAGCTTAACTTCTCACACTAAGATGGCATATTTGAAACATATTAAAGCTCCAAACACTGCTTGAGGTTTTATGACAGAGATATTCCTAAAATGTTATTAAGGATAGGTAAACATATTAAAGTTCCAAACACTGCTTGAGGTTGTATGACGGAGATATTCACTCAGTAATTGACTGCCATGAACCTGCAAACAGAGTTCCCTGCAGACCTCCCTCTTTCAGAACCTCAGATGTTACAGTACTGAGAAATTTTTATAAGCCAGTACTCTCTGGCTCTTTGAGGAAGTGTTAAATTTAGTCTGAAATAACCAATGAAAGCTGTATCACTGGACACTTAAGACCATATTTGTTTTGCACAGTATTTAGTTGACATAAGATTTTATTAAGGATAGAATATTTAAAGAATAGTGTATATAAGGTAACAAGTAAACAATCTGATATTTTTAGATAAAATCTTTTCCCGATATAACTTTCTAAACACCGCTTCCCTTCCTACAGCCAGCCGGTTTTGTATGGCATAACACCTGAGCAACAAACCCAATCAGAAAAGTGCTGCTTGTGTTGTCAGCGTGAAGTATCTGCAGCCAGGGAGCTTGTTAACACCGCTGGGTTGCCACTGCCTGTTTTAACTTTCTGAGACACTGTTGAGAAGGTTGGCATACTATTAATACTGTTGATTTGTGTAATTGAACACTCAAGATAAACCTTTTTTTGATTTATCTGTCTAAAAATTATTTTAGCAGTTCTGGGCCTTCTGTCAACCTTGTAAACTGTTATGCAACCTCACACACTCACTAAGACTTAGGTAATCACACTCACTAGGAATTGGGTAACCAAACACTCAGAAATGTGTCTTAACCATTACCACTTAAAAGTGCAAATTCACCAAAATCATTGGAATGTCAATAACATCAAACTTGACTCAATAACCACAGAGAGTATTAAACCTTTTCAGGAATTTAATATAGAAGCTTAACAGAGCTACAGCAAAGCAACAAGCAGTAAAATATAAACCTTAAAATCATCAATCATCTTGATTAGATACAACCTAAATGAATCAACAAGTGCTATTTCTAATATCGCTCTAAAATATTGTACTGATTAAGATTATTATTTTTGAGCTAAGCTCTTGATCTGAATAAAAGTCAAAGGTCTTACGTGACCGATTCTCAGCTGGCTCTGGGTGGGCGGTGGCCGATTGGGCCATCGTTTGATTCTCTTTTTCCTTTTTGCCATGATTCAAGCTTTCACAAGGGAAAAAGAATTTATAAACAAAAATGTCAAAGCTCATCCAGTTCAATCCTCAAAACTCTCAAAGAGAGAAATAGGACAAATTCAGATAAACAATGTTTTTCTTGGTCAAATCTTGTCTGACTCAAGATAGCATGAAAGATATGAAAATGTCTATAAACCATCTCCTTTTGGTCCAAATCTTCATAAAGACATGAAAATGTCTAAAACTGTCTTCTTTTCAAGCCATTCTTTCCCCACCAGGCCAGGTGGATTTTGGGTTTTTGTTAAAATTCATGATTTCTTCATCATTCATCTTTGAAGCAGGAATTCAGTTTCCCCGCTGAATTGTGAGGCTGTGCCACAGTTTCATCGTCCCACATCGGCACGCATCCTCCTACTCTGACAGGCTGAAACACCTGTCCAAGCACCCAGAAAATGGTGCTCCCTCGTTGGCATGCATCTCCTCCTCTGACAGGCCGAACGCCTGTGTCCAAGCACCCAGAAAAGGGGCGCTCTCTCCCTTGATGGCATGCTTCTCACTTCCACAGGCCGAACGCCTGTGTCCAAGCACCCAGAAAAGGGGTTCTTTCTCCCTCGTTGGCATGGTTCTCACTCCCACAGGCTGAACACCTGTGTCCAAGCACCCAGAAAAGGGTGCTCTCTCTCCCACGACGACATCCATCCCCCTTCACAGGTTGAGCCTGCGGGGAAGCACCCCCAGAGGTGCTCCTCTTCACGGACTGCCTCCCACAGTCCTCGGTCTCCTGTAAGTCAAATGGTCAACCGGACAGAGCCTCCGGTGGCAGCCGTGGAAAGACTGTCAGTTCCTCTTTTTGCCTCGGTTTTTATAGGGTCCTGGTCAGTAGCTTCCTTCCTCTCATCTAACCAGATGCCGCAGTTTGCAGTTAATACCTTATTTGGTGTGCAAAATCATATTGTTCTGAAGTATTGCATATTTTTTTTACTGTTAGTCCAAGCCTACTGCCCGTAACCGGCCTCCGCCACCCTGTGATCCAGCCTTGGATTCTACTTCCTCTTTTCTAGAAAACTAAACCATCTGAATACATAACAAAAATACAAGAAACTCACATCTGACTGAAATATCAAAATTCCATCATTGCTTTTTAACAGAACAATCACAATTACACACTGATTTCACACAAAACCATCAATGCCTTAAAGTCAAAACACAGATCTTTATATTTTGAATACATTACTTGACTAAACATTGATCATCTTTGATTAAACATTGATCAGAGAATTATCAGTCAAATCTTTACTTTTAGGCCTGAAACATCATTTTTGTTATTTCCTCAGTATGGTGTGTGTCTCTTCTCTGTGTCACATACACCCACTCCTGCAGTTCCTCATTTTAGGGATGTGTGTCTACTTTCTTTTGTGCGATTCTGTACTTTTCACTCTGTTAGATGTAAAATCACTTTTCCCCAGTGGCGGGCCGTCAGGGCCAGCAAGGCCTTCTCTGCTGGTCTAAACACTATTAGAAGCACTGACCTACATTTACAACCGAAATTCTAATATTTGTTCCATGAAATTGTATTAATTTATTCCCAACAGTCTGTTCTCTTCATTTCGTAGTATTTCTCTTGGCTGCACCGCTTCCAGTACGTGTATGTGGATGTTAGATTTTTTTGTCCAATCAGATTTCAGCCTCTATGTGTTGCCATGTCCATCTAATCTGCCCAGGGCCTTCAGAATCAGAAGTGCTGGCCCATGTAACCTAAACTATATTAGCAATGGGACTGTTTCTTTAACCAATCAGATTTCAAATTTGCCTCACAGGGCCAGCTAGCTGGCCCACAATGATGTCAGCATTTTTCCGTCCTCTGATTGGTTGGTCAGAGCAAAACTAGAAAAGGGCTTACGATGGAACTGAAAC
>NW_018128031.1:84957-93157 GCF_001952655.1 Monopterus albus | reverse complement strand
GTGAACAGGCAGGTGATGCTCCGTGGACATTCGTTTGGAGCTACGACTCTTGCGAACTGTCACCCAGCCACCTGTCTGAGATCCCGGCTGCTCGGGAAGCTGTGGGGGGCGGCTAGTTTGGGCTAAGTTACGTCTAGGAGGCTCCACACCGGCTACATGGGCATAGCTAGCTGGCCTATTCTCCATGGTGTGGAGCTGCGCTTCTAAGTCTATGAGCCTCGCCTCCAATGCTGCTAGCATCTGACATTTATTACAAGTACTATTATCGCTAAAGGAGGCAGAGGAATAACTGAACATGCAACACTCCGAGCAAGATAAAGGAGGAGAGGAAGAGGGGGAAGCCATTGCTCTCGATTAAGCTACTAGCTTAGCTAGCTTCTAAACTAGCCGACCTAAAGTAGCAAGTTAAATTTGGTAGTTAGCAAGAACTTCTGCAACACAAGTACTTTAAGTGGTGCAAGTGTATGTTGTCACTCAAAAATTCAGATGAACCTAGAAATAAGTGAGTTTAATTCCTAAACAATCTGGAAGCAAGCACAACACAGTGCAGGTACAGAAAACAGGAAATGAGTACGGTTTACCGCAGAGGCAGGAAACAGCAGTCCGTCAAAGGTTCCGCCTGCGAGCTGAGCTCGTGGAGTCCAGACACTGGTGAAAGGCCACAGGGAGCAAGGACGAACAGATCAACAGTAATCAAATTCTGGCCAGCACCCTGTAGGTCAACAGCACTGGTGGCGGTGGTTGTTAACCCGGGCCTCAACCAATCTGGTTAATTTGGCATGTTTTTAGGCCGGATGCCCTTCCTGACACAACCCTCTCTATTTGTCTGGACTTGGGACCAGCACAGAAGTCACTGGCTTGCAACTAGATTATTGCCTACAATAATATCTTGTTGTTTAAATAATGTGCCAGATCAATGACTTTAGTCTTTTGCAGTGAAACATAAAGCTGCGCATGGAAAACAAAACCTTAACTGAAAAAGCAGACATTGGCATTACATTATTGAGTATGTCACTCACTTTACCAAAACACCCAAGAGTCAACACATTTCTGTCTAATTGGATAGATGTCTGCCCGTGCCCATTGAGAGTGCTTTCAGTATATAACATTAACATGAACAAATTGGAATCTTTCACATATATCCATAAAACTGCGTGCAGTCGAAAAATTCCACATTTATAATTGTACTGGTGAACATCAGGCAAGCTCGCATGAGCACACAATTGCCTGGAGATGATGACCATTCAAGAAAATCCTTAAACTATCACCTAAGACTTTACATTGTTGGTTAAAGAAGAAATCTCGCCACCAAGAGTTTGTGAGACTTGTATAAATTGAGCTGCTTCTGCATAGAAGTACTAGAACATACATACACCTAATTTTTGGAACTTTAGGTCACATTTATGATGGTAATTTTCCGTTGTAACATTGTAGATAAAGCAGAAAACAAGGAAAAGCATGCCATGGGCACTCTAACCATGCTGTTCGGAAGAATAAAAATGAGGCCACTTTGCTTCTATCTCTCTATGTTTGCTCCATCTGGCCTATTGCTTCTGCACTGCACTTAACTGCTGTCTTCCTCATCCTCTCCCACATCTCTCTTTTCCCTCTCGGTGCTTCAGCAGCACTGGTTGAAGTCTGGAAACATTTGAAATAAACTGAATGGATTACTAAATACACTGTTCAGCTTTCCCATGTATATTTTCTTAAGTTTCTAATGTTAACTCAGTTTTGCTAATACCTCTAGTTCATACTCAGGGGCGTATCAAGCTTTTTAAAAGTGTGGGGGATGGGGTTTGTCTGGGGTGTGGTTATCTGAGCAAGACTGAAGCTGAGTGCAACTAAATGTGTTTTACACACCTCTCTTATTTATGACATATAGAGTTTACCTATCTCTAAAATAGGGTTTTCAGCCTCTGGAGGCTGCTGAAATTCCTTTCTGACTCTGCTGATGACAGACACAACTAGTAGACGAACAACTGCTTCAATTTGGTTTTCTGCATCTTAATACTGTGTGGCAAAAAAAATGACCGTGGTAAGTGGTAGCTAAGTAAGACAAGACTGTGAGACTGCTTAAAAAATAGCCTACTTGTGCTAGCATCATACAGCCCTATCTAACTTTGTTAACAATGTAATACTAGCTGCTGAGTTGGTGAACAGGGTACATGATGGATATTAAGTATTTATCAGCAGATATTCCATTGTCACAGCAAGTTTGTCTTCACTAATTTACTGTGATGCTGTGTTCTTCACATTTACTGCCTCAACTTCAGACTGCGCCATAACGTTTGTTTCTCTACACCGTCTCCTTAGCTGTCTCCAGTCGTCCTCAATGCTAGCCTAGTGATTTGTGTTTGCATCTTCATCCGCTAACTGGTGGATTTGTTGTGATTGCCTGTAAGATCTGTCACTCAAACTAACTTGACCTGTGTGTTTGTGTGTGGGGGGTTGTTCATATGCTTTTGCTGATGTCATTTTGTATACATTGGCTATTTAGTTTTGTTACGTCTCACCAAAAAGTGTGGGGGATGAAATGCGTTTTTAAAAAAAGTGTGGGTGTTACATCCACATTCCCCACGGCTGCAACGTGCATGTTCATACTGTCTGCTTCAACAGAGGATTCATCCTTTGAGTCTTTCAGTATTTTTCAGTGTTCCTCTGGATTGGAGGAGCAAACATTCAGTATCAAATTTTACAAACTAGCGTAAACCTTATCCACGTGCAGAGCAGTCTATATTGACTAGCAGCATCACAATGTATGAGAAACACTGAAATTTGTTATTTCTATTAATATTATAAGTAATCAACAATTACTATTCTGAGAGCGACCTAGTAGCCTAAAATATGACTTGAACCCATTGTTTTGATGGATGTAAAATATCATCTGCTTATTGTTATTGACAGAGTTCCATAAAATATCCAGATATCATTTTTGTCAATAATTAACCATTTACCAAAGTTGTTGTAGCATTTGTAAAATAGATATTAAATATTCCAATCACTTCTGGTTTTCCAATATAGTGTATATTACATTGTTTTATACACAGAAAGTCACGAGTGTTCAAATGTGTTGTAGTTGGACTTCTCCCCTGTTGGTGTCATAGCTCGGAGTCTGAAACATCAAGTGTTCTGAAGCTACAGAGTGTTGGACCAATTTTTAGTTTTCACTACAAGAAAAGAAAATATTGACCCCAAATCTCAAATATGGCCAGAACTTGTATTTCCCTGCAACAGTCTGATCTTGATGGTGTTCCTCCATGTATTTTGTTTTCTCCTGTCTCCTAGGACTTAGATGGAAACCTGCTGGACTCATGGGAAGGAGTTCGGGTGCAGTGCCTGTGGTGTCTGAGTGACAGCAGGACTGTACTTGCATCTGACACTCACCAACGCATCCGAGGATACAACTTTGAGGACCTGACGGACAGAAACATGTAAGTCACCACCCTGACTGAGCTGAGTAACCTCAAAGCCCCTTTTTCCTGATAGTGCTGTACATGTCTGCACAAAATGTTATCAAGCCCCAATTCTAGATTGTATCATTTTACTTTCAGCTCTAATCTCTAAAACCAGACAGGGTTGAATTTAAAAGGCACGGTTTTGACTGTTTGTTGTGTCTTGTTGCATTTCTTTTTTTTCTCTCTCCTCTATCGACTTACCCCAACCGGTTGAGGCAGAAGGCCGCCCACCAAGAGCCAGGGTCTATTGGAGGTTTCTTCCGTTAAAGGGAGTTTTTCCTCCCCACTGTCACCAAGTGCTGCTCAAGGGGGGTTTGTTGGGTTTTTCTCAATAATAATAATAACTAGAGAAAGGCATTTCCTGTCAAAAATGTGAGGATGCTGATATGTTGAAGAATCGCCCTGAAAATGCCTAAAAATAATTGCTGAAACAGCTGAAGGATGAGAAGAAATGGCTGAAGTGTGAGATGCAATGCTGAACAACTGAACATTTAGATACCAGAACAGTATTTGTAGCTGAAAGTATGCAGGAGTTATTAAGTGCCAAAAATGATTTGAAAAAAGCTAAAATTCTTAAAAAGTATAAAGATTATTAAAAAATAAATACAAACAGGAATGTCCTTAAAACGCTTAACATTTAGATACCACAATGGTGTTTGCAGCTGAAAGTATGCTGAAGTTATTAAGATGTGAAGATTTTGCCCATTCATTTGAATGGGGCAAGGAATGTCCTTGAAGAGCTGAACATTTTGATACCTGAATGGTGTTTCTAGGTGAAAGAATGCGGGAGGAGTTAGATGCCAAAAAATGGACAGAAGACACAGATATGACTCAATTGCACTGCATTTTATTGACCACCAGATGGCACTCCAGGACTGTGTCATTGAGCTGCAGCACTAGGATGACTCAGCACTTTGAGCTCCCATTGACTTCTATTATAAATAAAAGCTGACTATCTTAAAAGATATAAACATTATAAAAACATGAATGAAGTCAGTCACTGAGGTTCAGAGATCTCAAGTTTCATGGAAAAGGCACAACTTGCCCAACATAACAAGAGTAAGTCTCACCAAATGGTTAAATTCCAGAGACTACAGAATGGACAGCCAGCCTCAGATGACTCCCATTGACTTCTATTATAAATAAAAGCTGACTATCGTAAAAAGTATACACATTATAAAAACATGAATGAAGTCAGTCACTGAGGTCAGGAGATCTCAAGTTTCATGGAAAAGGCACAACTTACCCAACATAACAAGAGCAAGTCTTGCCAAATGGTTAAAATCCAGAGACTACAGAATGGACAGCCAGCCTCAGATGTCCTTGGTTGGAGGAGAAAGGAGGAGCATAACCCACAACCATTGCATGACAAATGGGTCAAAAATCTCTCAGAGAACTCACGGGCACAGAAAAAGAGAAGATACCTGAGCGTGTAATGTTAATTTTTACCTGTGTTCATGGAATAAATCAGGACTGTTTTGTAGTTACTTGGAGTGCCTCGTCTCTCAGAGTCCGTTTGGTAAAAAGTACCGGGTACAACAATAATGAACAAGGTATTTAATAAGAATATTTCATTCATTCAGATCTAGGATGTCTTATTTTTGTGTTCCCTTTATTTTTTTGAGCAGTGTATTTCATTTGTATTTTGTGGCATTCATGTAGACGGCATATAGGAATTTCATTGTACAGGGAAACACGTTTCCTAACTGTGCATATGCCATCCCTTGCATTTATGGCCTGCCCAAAATACATAAGAAAGGAGCCCCACTCAGACCCATTGTCAGCAGCATCAACTCCATGACTTACAACATAGCCAAGCACGTGGCCACTATCCTGGCTCCTTTGGTGGGTAAAACACAGCACCACATAATAAACTCCCAGGACTTCACGAGGAAAGTCCAACAACTGCAGCTGGAGCAGGACGAGACCATGGTCTTATATGATGTCACATCCTTGTTCACTTGCATCCCACCACAGACGCTGTCAGGGCGGTGAAGAAGAGACTGATGAAGGATGACACGCTAAACAACAGGACTAACCTCACCCTAGACCATGTATGCACTCTGCTGGAACTCTGTTTAAACACTACCTACTTCCAGTTTAGGGGGCACTTCTATAGGCAACAACACAGCTGAGCCTCTTGGATGAGAGGTGAAACGTCTTCGACCTAGAAATCTAAGTCCAGTTGATTTTTTTTCTAAGTTTTTTTCAGTTTACTATGACCTGGATGACTAAGAATCTGCATCTTCTAAAAATGCAACAATTTTCCTATAATTTTAAATACTCCTCCACATTTTAATTTCAAAAGAAATCATGGGCATTTAAAGGTTTTTCATGTTTCATTCTACTTCTGTGGACTCTAGAAGCCACAAATAGACCTGCACTCTGAGAGCCAAGTTCTCTGTTGAGATGATAAAGCACTATGAGGTCTTTAAGATATGACAGAGCCTTGCCATTAAGGGCTTTGTATGTTAGGAGAATGATTTTAAAATTTATTCTTGAGTTTACAGGGAGCCAGTGGAGAAGCTAATATGGGAGAGATATGATCTTTCTTGCTAGTTCCTATCAGTACTCTGGCTGATAGCATTTTGGATTAACTGGAGGCTTTTTAGGGACTTCATGGGACATCCTGCAAATCTTTATAGTAGTTCACAGCTACATGATCTTTCCATTATATATGGATGTTGAAAATACAGGGAGAATCTTTAAAGTAGATGTAACTCTGTAAAATAAGTAGGAAAATTCAGCAAAAGTTTGTATTTTTGTATTTTCATTATTGTTTGTGTTGCTCTGTGTATTTTATTCTGTAACCTATGGTGCCACCATCTTGCCAGCGCCCCCTTGTAAAAAAAAAGGTTTAAACCTCCACAGGACTTTGATGAAATAAAATAAAATAAAATAAAATAAAATGTTTTACCATTCATAGTTAAAGTAAAAGACCTAGCACTATGATGATACCGGTATTTAATATGCTGATATAGCATTTTGTGGGCTGTGAAAACACTGTATGCTGAACTAAAGGCCTGCAATCCTAGTTGGCAACAGTGGTCAATATTTAAATCAATCAATCAGCTTCACAGATTGTGTAATGTCCCTTTTTACAGGCACCGTGGCATTTAGGGTTGTGAGATTTAATCCTGCCAGAGCAACAAAATAACTTTTATCATTATGCCCACCTTTAGATTTGCTATCAAGCATTTCATAGCAATACAATCATCTGTTAATGGCAAGCCTATGTGGAAAGAACACTGTGGAAGGCTTATGGGACTGTAGTG
The DNA here is from genome assembly GCF_001952655.1 of Monopterus albus. Lineage (NCBI taxonomy): Eukaryota > Metazoa > Chordata > Actinopteri > Synbranchiformes > Synbranchidae > Monopterus > Monopterus albus. Next base: position 86,427 of record NW_018128031.1, on the reverse strand, counting down.
ATTGTCTCGTCTCTGGTACCCAATTATATGTACAGGTTATTGACCACAGCCACACATGCAACCTACGATCAATATGTGAGAACACGACAGCCACTGCAATTTCATTGATCCTTCACTGCGTTCCACTAAAGGTTACAGAAATGGAGTTTGAGACAAGCCTGTGGTGTACGAGCAATAAAAGGGAGAGGTCGTCGCTGTTTATTTTCATGTTTCTCAAAGTGTCTTTTGTAGAGAGCATCGAGCAACTACACTGTAGATTTGTATTTTGAAGATAATTACGGATGCACAGAGAAAATAGTGTAGCTGAAATCTGAAAAAACAGAAAAAAAAAAAAATCAACTGGACTTGGTTTTAGGTTGAAGACATCTTACGTCTCATCCAAGAGGCTTCGTCAGTTCTGGATGAGAGGTGAAATGTCTTCGACCTAAAACCAAGTCCAGTTGATTTTTTTCCTACATTTACTCAGCTTACTATGACCTGGATGACTGAGAATCTGCACGGACATGTAGCTGAAATGTTTTATTCTTCTTTAGCACCTTACAGTTAATAGTAAAAGTATGGTATAAATGTTGATGGAATACAAACAATGACCAATTCAGAGGTCAAGTGCAACATGTTGCCTCACTGTTCCTTGCTCATGTCGTAGTGAGCACTGTGCTCTTCAACAGCATAATGACTGTTTCTCATTGTACACCACATGGCTGGAAACCTGCCTGTGATGTGAACCATGGTGCTTGTCACTGGGCATCAGAAAATGGCCCACTCACTGGAAACAAAGAAGACACAGATGCTGCATCCACACAGTACATGCCCTCCTCTGGCTGATGCATATTCAGTACATGCAGATTGTGGACAAGCTCTAATGTATTCTGGCACACCAGTCTAGAAATAAAAGGAGCATGTACATACAGTTCTGTCACAGCATAAAAGCTTTTTGCTGTATCTGAGAGCCAAGATGTGTATTTCTATCATCTGCCATAAGAGCTGCTGCATTTTGGTGACTATTGTTGCAGTTTTGATGGATGCATCAATAGCTAAAAGAACAATTATGACCCAGAGGACAAGAGCTTCAGTGATTCTGGTGGAAGTGAGTGTAGTTGTGGCACTTAGGTTCAAGCTTGTTTCTGTTATACAGCCATGTTGTTTGTGGCATTATTTAGTATCTTGTATTGCTATATGAACATAGGAGGGAGGCTATTGAATATATAACAGGAAACCTATTAATGAAATATGGCAAGATAGCTTCATTTTAAACTAAGCTTACAGTTTACTTGTGCTCCTGAATCACACACAACCAAGAAGAAGGTAAATCCAGTGCTAATCCACAGCTGATGGAGGACAGGATGAGCTGTGTCTGTTTGGCCCATTGTGGACTCAGCTGTTTGAGACCTGAGCAGCTGTTTCAGGGCCAACTCTGCCTTCTACAGCACCGCATAGCCGCCACTCTCCAGCTGAGCCGAGGTCCATTGT
>NW_018128031.1:69197-71463 GCF_001952655.1 Monopterus albus | reverse complement strand
AAGGACAAAACACCCAGACATAAACAGAGTGATGTGGTGTATGCAATTAAGTGTAGTCAGGAGTGTAACGACTTGTACATTGGTGAAACTAAGCAGCCGCTGCACAAACGCATGGCCCAACACAGTAGGGCCAACTCCAGTGGACCAGAGTCAGCAGTCCACCTCCACCTGAAGGACAAAGGACATTCTTTTGAAGACAGTGAAGTCCAGATCCTCTCCAGAGAACATCGCTGGTTTGAGAGAGGAGTTAAGGAAGCTATTTTTGTAAGAATAGAATGCCCCTCACTAAATAGGTGTGGTGGACTAAGACACAACTTGTCTTCCATCTACAATCCTGTTTTGAGATCTCTGCCCAAACATGCCCACCAGGACAATAGGCGTCGGTTGACAGGGGAGGTTTCAAAGACAGGTAACGACTCTCACCGATACCGGGCTGCAACGACTCAGTCATTAAGGGACATTGTTGGCCTACAAAGGACTGAAACACCACCGAGGGAGATGAATATCTCCGGCTCAACACCAGTCAGTCAGAACTGATGAAGCCTCTTGGATGAGAGGTAAAACGTCTTCAATCTAGAAATCTAAGTCCAGTTGATTTTTTCTAAGGTTTTTTCAGTTTACTATGACCTGGATGACTGAGAATCTGCACAGACACACTGAGGTCAAATTAGCCTGCCGTTCTACCTGAAAAACATACTGCTATACATTCATGTCTAAACCATTGCAGTCATAAGTTTACATACATTTTAAAGTGACATGTATATTATGGCACTTCCAAGATTATAATTTTAGCTTCAATACATTTCTGTCTTTGTTTTCTGTAACAGTGTGATTGAAAAATGTTACGGTGGGAGAAAAGATTGATTCATATAAGGATTGTGATTCTTTTATGATTTTGAATCCATTCGCAGATCAGAGAGCCTCTGGAGTGATCTTATTGAGATATAGTGCATTTTTTCTTGGTGATCTGTGTTATATAATTGCATTATCCAAAGCAGAAGATGTCCTCAACATAAAAACAATTTCATGATTACAATGAAAATACAGAATAATAAAGATTTGTTTATGATGCCATAACACAAATCCCATTTCCAGAAAAGTTTGGACATTATCCAAAATGCACAAACTTCTAAATTTGTTTAGATTTACAAAAGGCAAATAAGTTGGTCCATGAAAACCTCAGATTTTATTTTCTATTGCATTTTGGAAAATGCCCCAGCTTTTCTGGAAATGGGGTTTTATTTTGTTAAGATCCAGCTGCTGCAATAATATGTTGTCTTATTTTATTTCATAAAAGGACTGCTACTGACTCATTCTTATATACATAATACAAAAAACACCTATTTGTTATTTAGAAAGGGGCAATTTTTCATCTTTTTTTCTCAATTGTTTTATATCATGACAAATATTGTATCATGGACTTTTTATCATGCTAATATCATACTGTGAGTTCTTGCTATCGTTACATCCCTACTGGGCAGGGGTTTTCCATCATAGGAGCTTACCAAAACATGGTGAACCAAGTAACGCTCATCCAGGGTTCTGCTTTTGTTTCCTCAGCTCTTAGCACGCTTTGGAGATGTGTTCTAAATTTCAATGCCCCTCAGGAGGTAGTACTAAAGTCAAGTTCTAGGAACTTAAGGGGAGAAGGGGTGGGTGTGTTAGAAAATAACCCAATTTTTTTGTTGGAAGCATGAGAAGTGAAGACAGGAGAGGACTGTTTAAATCAACAGAAAGTTTACTGAAAGTCTGATCAGAGGAAAGTCTTACAGCGCTGGGATCACAGAGACAGAGCTCCCACAGGAAAACCAGTTTCTGAATGCTGAATTAAGTTTTTACCACACATTTATCTTCCTGGGCTGCTCTGCCCTGGCCAGGAGTGCAACCTTCAATAGCTTGTGATCCTATTGATCATTTGGTGTGAGCCGGCGCTTACACTTCCATGTTGGAATATGGTAAATCTAGGTATGTGTGTGTGGGTTTGTCTTTATATACTTGTGCAAACCAACCCCTGACAGAACACCTTTCTTGTGTGGACCTTTTGGGTGGTCCACACAAGGAAAATGCTAGGATAGGCTTCTTTCATCCTAAAGAATGATCTGTCTAAGTTTCAGAAGATGTCCACATACAGAGAGTAAAGTCAGAAAAATGTGTGCCAGCTTGTGCTCTAAAAGTATCATGCTCTGATTAAATACTGCTTAAGCTGAATTCATGCAATACTGCCTGTGTCCTTAAAAGGGCGCAGACAGGGCAGCTTAGAAGTGGG
>NW_018128031.1:67676-68414 GCF_001952655.1 Monopterus albus | reverse complement strand
CCAAACATTTGAGCAACTTCGTAGGAAGGGAAATTATTATCATAACATTGAGGTGTTGCAGAAGGGTGAGGGCGAGATAGTAACCTATAGACAGCCATCAAAACATGCAAATGCAGAAGATTATTTGCCATGCAACATTTGCTATGGGTTCTTCATAAAAGATGAACTATGGAAACGAGAAACGGTGTCGCAAAACAATGGGCGAGTCAGAAGTTAAATACCAGAAAAAAAGAAGAGTTCAAGCTGCTGCCTCAGCTCTCCTTCCATACAAAGGACAGCCATCAGAAAGATGCTCAAACATTGTTAAGAGAATGGTAATTGACAAGGTGTCCCTTGAATTTAGACATAACCCTCTCGTATGTATATTTGCTGATAGACTGCTGGAGAAACACGGGAGTGATCGATCAAAAGATGGTCATGTCAGTCAAAAGATGAGAGAGTTGGGTAGATTTTTACTTGCTGCTAAGTCCCTTGACCACGAAGTTGAGATGCTGCAAGATGTTTTGGTGCCACCTAAATTTTCTTTAGCTGTGCAAGCAGCAAAACAAGCCTCTGGGTTCACCAGCTCCAAGTACAGGTATAACACACCATCTCCTGCTTTGAAGTTAGGACACTCACTGAAGGCAGTATGTGACATTGTGATTGGGGATCATATAACAGCTGAAAATGATGCAGCTGCCAGGCAGAGTAAAGAGCTTCTTGGACTTAGTGGCAGCAGAGTGGGACCTCTTTGTGTCA
>NW_018128031.1:66602-67298 GCF_001952655.1 Monopterus albus | reverse complement strand
AGATGACAAAATCACTTGATTTCCTCATTGAGCAAAGGGTTAAGGACAATGGCATTTTGGGTAGTAATGAGTATGTCTTTGCAAGACAGCATTCAGATTCTTATTTCCGAGGTTCAGACTGTTTGAGGAACTATGCAGCTGCGAGTGGGGCGAGGAAGCCTGAAACACTCACATCAGCCCACCTGAGGAAACATGTGGCTACACTTAGTTAGATAATGAACCTGAAAGAAAATGACTTGGATCAACTTGCCAAATTTATGGGACATGATATTTGTGTTCATCGTGAATACTATCGCCTAACCGAAAACACACTTCAGCTTGCAAAGATGAGAAAGTTGCTCATGGCAATTGAAGGTGGAACTGAGGTCTACAAAGGCAAATTTCTTGATGAGATTGATTTTGGCATACAAAGTGAGTAGAAAATAGATCTCATAATGGAATGCAATTTATACTTAAAAATGCTGTTTGTTTTTTTTGTTCTACTTGCCACTTTAGTATGTGAAATAAGATAAGTTCACAAAATGTTGTCTTTATCAAAACAGGTGGTTTGTCTTCTGAAGTTAGAGCTGTACAGAAGTCTCAAGTCAGTGAAAGTGACACAGAAGTCTTCAATGAGAAGTCTTTGGAACCAGCTCAAGACTCCTATGATATGAAGCCGTCAGAGCTGTTACCTTGAATATCAGCTTTCTTTCCCGT
>NW_018128031.1:64315-64916 GCF_001952655.1 Monopterus albus | reverse complement strand
CTTAACAAGACGCCTCACAGGCAGTGAAACCACAAAGAGTCCAGGCAGCTGTGGAGCCACACTACAGGCCTGTTGGTGTTTGTCGTCATCTCAGCTCAAAGTTTCCACAGACTGTAGATAAAATGGCTCAAAGTCAGAGCTGAGCTTCAGTCTGTGCACGGCAGAGAAGAAGATCTGGGGGAAACCAGTCAGCAACTTAATGTGCTTCATTAATGGGCCTGACAACTGGTTTAATACTGAGAGAGTAGTCATTAGACGATGAACGACTGATGAACTATGAGCCTCAGAAAGCAGAAAAAGATCAAATGTTCCAATACTACAAGTTTCATGTTGTGCTCCACTTCTCTCTGACCACAGTTTGTCTGAACCATGTTAACAAAAAGCAGGAGTGTTACTGTGTGAACTGACTGATCCTGATCAGATCCTGTTAAGATGTAACTATCGTCTCCATCCAGCATCATCACTGTCGTCCACCAGCTACTAAACCCCCCAGTGACCCACTCTGCTGTACTGGGGGGCAGGTTTCCTCCTCAGGAAACACATGAGGCTGTTTGTTTCCAACACACAGCTCCTTACATTGGCAAAATTAAAAACCACATAC
>NW_018128031.1:62356-64256 GCF_001952655.1 Monopterus albus | reverse complement strand
AAAGATCTGCTAAAATCTGGTGATATAACATGCATTGTTTTGGTGCTTTGTGACAGAAGGTCCAGTTCACCAAATCTGCTTGGCAACAGGCTCCGGTCCTCACACATGTAGAAGAACAAGATTTTTTTTATTTAGAGTTTTCTGAATTCTGAAGTGACATTTTGATTCTCTATTGCCACCTCATGATAGATTTGTGTTTTGCACCATTGTAGCTATAGTAGAAGTGGTGGCCCTCACAAAGAAGTCACAGAACATGGGCCACACAAAGTCATAAAGACATGTGTGTGTGTGTGTGTGTGTGTGTGTGTGTGTGTGTGTGTCTCAGATGGCAGCTTTGATCAATGGACCCCCGAACAATGGGTGGCCTGAGTTGCAGGCCCCCCTGTATTTGTGATGCTAATAAGTATGCTAAACTGGCCAGGTGGTCTTCTCAGGTTGTGAGCCCCCTGGCACTGCAGGGCACCCTAAGACAAAGCAGAATCTTGGAATATACTAAGTGGGTCTAGGTGTGAGTGTAAAACAGGTCAACAGGTTAAAATGTAAATAGGTTGTCTGGTCACAAGGAAATGCAGACATCATGTCTCTACACAGAAGTTACAGCAGACACTTTCTACCTCAGTATCACCTGATTCTCATCAATACAATTGTAAGATACATAAGCAAGGAAAATAAATGCATTAAGAATAACCAAAAGTCAGTAGTTCTTGACAATCATCAATACAGCTGTAATATGTATAAACAAGGAAAATAAAGTTATGAAAGGTAACTAAAGGGAACTAAAGCTGTGAAGAGTAACTAGAGCTCATAAGAATCAAATCTTACAGGTGCTCACAGTGTCACAGCTGTCAACTGTGATTGGTTAAGGTCAGCATCTTCACACCTCAACTATTAGCATTACAAGCATGGTGTTTAAACACACAAATCAAATCAAATCAAATTTTATTTGTATAGCGCCAAATCACAACAGAAGTCACCTCAGGACACGTTACAAAGTAAGGCCCGCAAGGACCACTTGAGGCGCCTGTGAGGCATGTTCTAAAAATAGCACTGGTCACAATGAAGCTCCGTCTAAATTTTTTTTTTGTTGCTTTACTTTTTGAAACAAAAATGCTTGAATTAATTATAAATAAATGTTGCATGTTTGAATATATGTGTTTCCTACCATTATTGTTGTGTAAATCATTGTTAATAATTGTGAGGAATAATTAACATTGACATGTGAACAGTCTCTTCTCATAGTATTATTATTACTACATCTCTTATTGTTATTATTACTATTATTATTATTATTATTTAAAAGTGATCAGTGCAATTTTGTTATTCAGGAAGTTTGTATCAAACAGGTAGCCCTTCATACTACTCAGGTCCCTTGAAGTAGCCCTCAGTCTCAAAAAGGTTGGTGACCCCTGGTCTAGACCTTACTGTTATCATTATTATTGAGGAGGAAATTCCCAACAAATCGCCCTTGAGCAGCACTTGGCACACACAAAAAGAAGAAAATGAAGAAATAGCCGGCATTCGAGAGTGGAGGCTCTTGGTGGGCGGCCTTCTGCCTCAACCAGTTGGGGTGAGTGGATAGAGGAGAGAGAAAAGAAAAGAAATGCAACAAGACACAGCAAATAATCAAACACTAGTCAGGTTGATGTGGCCGGTGACTGCTCATCAGAAACATAGAGCTCCAGAGCCAGGGCAACCTGCAGTAAGGTACAGGGAGAGAGAGAGGACACACAAAGTTAGTGATGTGTAATGGTGGCATATAGAAGCATAGGGAGAGAGGAAAGGAGAGGGGAGGGGAGGATAGGGGAAGAGAGCATCATGGGGTCCCCCAGCAGCCTAGGCCTATAGCAGCATAACTAAGGGAAGGCTCAGGGTCACCTGATCCAGCCCTAACTATAAGCTT
>NW_018128031.1:58799-62078 GCF_001952655.1 Monopterus albus | reverse complement strand
GCTTTTTAGGGAACTATTGGGACATCCTGATAGTAAAGAGTTACAGTAGTCCAGCCTGGAAGTAACAAATGCATGGACCAGTTTTTCAGCATCACTTTGAGACAGGATGCTCCTGATTTTTGCGATATTATGCAGATGAAAGAAGGCAGTTCTAGAGACTTGGTTTATGTGTGATTTAAAGGACATATCCTGGTCAAAAATGACTCCAAGGTCCCTCACAGTAGTACTGGAGGCGAGAGCTATGTCATCTAAAGTAACTATATGATTACACAACAGATTTCTAACATTTTCAGGACCAAGCACAATGACTTCAGTTTTGTCAAGAGTTTAGAAGTAAGTTACAGGTCATCCAGGCCCTTATGTTTTTAAGACATGCTTGAAGTTTGACCAAGTTGGGGTATGTGTGTAGAGACTAAATCTGTGTCTGAGAGACAGAACTGTTTTGTGAGGTCGAGTTAGAGGTAAAACGGGGACTTCAGTGACTGCATCGCACTTCTGCAAATATGTGTTGTGCTTGTTCAACAGCTGTTTGATAAACTGCTTATACAGTCTGCCTTACTGGCACTTTTTGTTACAATAAGGAGTCAAGTGAAGTGGACTATACTGTATGTGTTTGTGTGGATCTTTAACCTGTTGGTTTCACAAGTAATATGTTAGGTTTTATGTCAGGCATCATCTTAAAGCAGCAGTATATGCTCTGCCTGGAAATCGTGCTGTGTGTTAAATCATTCCAGAGTCCAGGAGGACCATCCCATCATGTCTTTCACTGTTTCCAGAAATGGAAGGTTAGCTCTGCTCAATGTTGCTACTCAGGTAAGCAGTTTATTACTTTCTCACATTTCACATCACAGTGTACTTTCCCTTTCATTTGAACTTGAGCTAGTTGCTTCAGTTCATTGTTGACTTTGAAGTGTGTATGTGTGTGTGTGTGTGTGTGTGTGTGTGTGTGTAATTGTGTGTGTAATTGTGTTTGTAGGGAGTGCACCTATGGGACCTGCAGGACCGGGTGCTGGTGAGGAAGTACCAAGGGGTCACCCAGGGCTTCTATACCATCCACTCCTGCTTTGGAGGACACAATGAAGACTTCATTGCTAGTGGTAGTGAAGGTAAAACATGTTTACTTCAGTAGAAAACTTTCTTTCACTTCGTTGTGGACTGAGACAGACAGTTTAAAAAAGAGAAGGTGACCTCACCACAGTTATTTTTTTCACCTGTAACAACACTCCTGAACCACAAGCTAAATGTGCAATTTTGCTTCTCCAAAGACAGACTATGTAAACATCCCTGGAGACCCACGTTTAGGACATCAACTCCTAAATCCAAATTAAACGTCATCTCGAAATGCATGTCGAGCAAATACAAAGTAAACATTGAAAAAGTCCTATACAGTATAATGCCAAGTCATTTAAGCTTCATAGATATTAATTTCTCCATTTAGGAAGCACAAATTGAATTGAAGTGATAGTGAATCAGTTTCACCTGCTTTGATGCAAATTAAACTGACAAGTGCAGTGGAGAGGCAAAAGCAAGACAACTCTCAAAAAGCGTAGCACCATGCAGTTTGATTGGCATTTACCAGAGAACACCAGAATTGGCAGGTCTGCCATTGGCACTCTGTTCTATTCACAGATGAGAGCAGGTTCACACTGAGCCAATATGACAGGCGTGAAAGAGTCTGGAGATGCCGTGGTGAACGTTATGCTGCCTGTAAAATCATCAAGCATGGCCGGTTTGGTGGTGGGTCAGTGATGATCTGGGGAGACATATACTTTGAGGGCCACACAGACCTCCAATGCATCGCCAGTGGTATCCTGACTGCTGTGAGGTACCGGGATGAAATTCTTAGAGTGATTATCAGACCATACGCTGGTGCAGTGGGTCTTGGGTTCCTCCTGGTGGCCTCGTGGCCGGAGTGTTTCGGCAGTTCCTGGATGACGAAGATATTGAAGCCATTGATTGGCCCTAACCTAAGGGACATTATGTATCGGTGCATCTGATGCCACCAAGTACCACCACAGACTGTCAGTGTGGATTGATACATTTGATAGATTGGAAGTCCTTTGTGTGCTTCGTGAGACAAGTGAGTGACAGACCTGCAGATAAATGTTGAGATGATAGTATTGTGGAGATTATGTCTGTCCACCATTCCTAAAGGGAGAGCAGTCATTTGTGCATAAACCCAATATTTCTAAGCTGATAAAACACAAGCAGTCGTGATCTTCTGACCATCCATCCATTATCTACAAAGTGATGGTGGAAAAAGTAAAAGCAACACTTACTAAAAGTCAACTGGAGTCAGGTGTTAGCAAACCTGGAGTACAATAAGTGAAGTGGAGTGAAATAAGAATGGAGGTGTGGTTTAGAACTACCTTGACTTATAAAAACACTTACAGTGTCAGTGTGTTGTTCACGAGCAGCATCAGCTGATGTGAGCCAGGCCTCACAAAAAAGAGATCTCAGAAGACCTGCGATCAAGAGTTGTTGATTTGCATGTAGCTGGAAAGGCTACATGCAAAGGAAGAAACAGCAAGAAAACTGCACACCAACATGAAAACATCATCCCAACAGTGAAGTACGGTGGAAGGAGCATCATGATTTGGAGCTGCTCTGCTGCCTCTGGACCTGCACCGCCTGTCATTGTGGAGGGAAAATGAATCCCCCAGTTTATCAAGGTATCCTACAGGATAATGTCAGGGAGGCTCTTGGCAAGCTGAAGCTCAGAACAAGCTGGGTGATGCAGTAGGGCAGTGACCCTAAACATCAAAGCTACTACAGAATGGCTTCAGAGACACATAATCGGCATTTTTGGAGAAGCCCGGTGAGAGCCCAGACCTCAACCTAACAGAAATGCTGTGGAGTGACCTCAAGAAAGCCATTCATACCAGACATTTAAAGAACATGGCTGAGCTGAAACAGTTCTGTAAGGAAAATTCCTCCTGAAGGTTGTGCAGGTCTAATCCCCAGGTACATGAAGCACTTGTTTGCCAAATGTGGTTCAACCTGTTATTAAAATACTGTTGCCATTACTTTTCCACCATCACTTTGTATGTTTAATGGGTGTGTTTAATAAAGATATGAAAGATCAGGACTGTTTGTGTTTTATCAGCTTAGAAATATTGTTTGTTGATATTTGTGACTTTGGTGAAGCTCAGATTTCATGAACAACTTGTGCAGAAAACCAGGAAATTGCAAACAGTGTACATGCATACACACGCAGACACACACACAGAGTACAAGTATTGTGTATATACATATATATATATATATATACATATATAC
>NW_018128031.1:56407-58333 GCF_001952655.1 Monopterus albus | reverse complement strand
AATACTGTGCAAAAGTTTTAGGCCACCATTAGATTTCTTGTTTTAGCAATGTTATGATATATATATATATATATATATGTATATATATACACACACATAATGGAAGTGCTGTCAATTGATTAAAATATTTCATCACGATTGCCCATAGTTAACTCAGGCTTAATCTCAGATTATTTTTTTAATCTGTTCCAAACAGTGGTAGAAAGTAACTAAGTACATTTACCCAAGTACTGTATTTAAGAACAATTTGTAACAATCTGTAATTGAGTATTTTCATTTTATGTTACTTCATACTTAGATTTTACTACATTTTGTAGAGGCAAATATTGTACTTTTTACTCCACTACATTTATTTTATATTTTTTGTTACTAGTTACTTTTCAGAACCAGCTTAGTACAGTATAAGACCTCATAGATCTATGGTGGAAAATTCACAAGCTACCCAGCAGTAATTCAAATGAAATGCATAGAGTTAGTTAAACCTAGCTCCCCCTTTACCAGCTGTAACATTAAATGTAATGTATACTGTTAGAAATTACCCGATTCTTTTGTTGGAAGTGCGAGAAGTGAAGACAGGAGAGGACTGTTTAAAATCAACAGAAAGTTTACTGGAGGTCTGAGTGCAGGTGAAGTCTTACAGCGCTGGGATCAGAGAGACAGAGCTCCCGCAGGAATTCCATCCTCTGAACCCCGAGTTATGTTTTTACAATGCATTTATCTGGCTGGGCTAGGCCCGCCCTAAACAAAGGTACAACAATTCACACTTCGTAATCATATTGCCCATTTGGAGTGAGTAGGTCAACCCGTGCCTCTGCTTGCTTGCTGATATGTGATCTAGACCAGGTGTGTGTGCGTGTGTGTGTGTGTGTGTGTGTGTGTGTCTCGGCACCCTAATCTTGATCAAGCTGAACTGATCACTGGGTGGTCTGGGTTGCAGGCCCCCTGAGTGTGTGATGCTAATTTGTATGTTAAACCAGCCAAGTGGTCATCTCAGGTTGTAGGCCCCCTGTCTCTGCAGGACACCCCATGACAAAGCAGAACTTGGGATATGCTAAGTGGGTCCAGGTGTGGGTGTAAAACAGGCCAACAGGTCTTTGTTAAAATGTAAATAGGCTGTCTGGTTGCTTGGAGATGCAGACATCCTGCCTCAACAGATGTTACAGCATTCAAAGTAAGCAGATTCTACATCATTATCACTTGATTTTCATCAATACAATTTTAAGATATATAAGCAAGGAAAATAAATGTATTAAAATAACCAAAGCTCAGTAGTTTTGGACAATCATCAATACAGCTGTAATGTATATAAGCAAGGAAAATAAAGGTATGAAAAGTAACTAAGAGAAAATGAAGAATTGAAAAGTAACTAAAGGAAACAAGAGTTATGAAAAGTAACTAAAGGGAACTAAAGGTATGAGATGTAACTAAAGCTTATAAAGTAACTAGAGCCTATAAGAATCAAATCTTACAACACAATAATGTATCAGTAATTATAATACAAGAATATGATACACAGGAATGTGAAATGTGCCATTCTGCATAATAAGTACTTTGTTTTGATACTAATACTGTTATACTTTTACTTAAGTAAGATTTTGAATGCAGGACCTTTACTTGTAACTAGTGTTGCTTTCATCAATGTTAGGTATTTTTAGTCAGATAGATATTGGTTAGGTACTTGTTGTATTAGAAATGCTTTTAGTGTAGACAGGATGTCTAGCTCAGGCTGTTAAATGCTTACTCATTTTCATGAGTTACTCCAGGTTGTTTATGGTCAAGGATAACTAGATAGAGAGTTGATTACTGTATGACGTGTTTAATCATAATCATAATATCTTCTTATGCCTAATGTCAGGACATGTCACTGAATGTCCTGTCAGAATGTTTTTAGATACACACCACTTAATCAACACACACACACACACA
>NW_018128031.1:46585-56368 GCF_001952655.1 Monopterus albus | reverse complement strand
CCAAGAGATAAATGTATAGGCCTGGTTTGGTTCAGGGTCTTTCATCTTTCATCTGCCTGTGTGCAGTTTGGAGGTGCAAGATGCCTGAGCGTGTAATGTTAATTTTTACCTGTGTTCATGGAATAAATCAGCACTGTTTTGTAGTTACTTGGACTGCCTCGTCTCTCAAGAGTCCATATGGTAAAAAGTACCAGTATCAACGAAAATTATGACTAAATATTGTCGTCAACGAACCTTTATCACATGACGAAAATGAGACGAGATGCAATGAAAATGCTGGTCATGTGACAATGAATTGTACTATATTGACTGGGTTAAATAGAATTGCATTACTAAAAAGAGACTAAAATACAATTTTCATTGACTAAAACTAGACTAAATGTCATCAGTTTTCATAGACTAAAACTAGGTGAAAATAGTCATGGATAATTCTGACTAAAATAAGACTAAAATGAATTTTAGAATTTCAGAATTTTAGTTGACTGAAACTTGACTAGACTAAAAAGAGTATGAACATGACAAACTAATAAAAACTGAAATGACAGCTTCACACAAAGACTAGACTAAAACTAAAATTAAAACAGGCCGCCAAAAACAACTATACTTGTAACAGAGTATTTTTACACTGTTTTATTGCTACTTTTACTTAAAGGTAAGGTTGGAAGTCCAGCAGAAATACAGCCACCATCACGTCACTGTTCAGCACCTTTTGTTCTGTCAGTTATCGCTATCATTCAAAGCCACACGGATTATGGTTTTACTTCTTGAAGCATTCAACTTCTTGTTAGTTGTAACTTTCTTGAATACAGTGTTACGCACACAGATTTGTAGCCCCAAACTATAGTTGGGGACCTCTGGTTCATGGTTAAGCTGCTTTAGCCCTGGCTCATAATCAGCAATTAGACCTAGAAGTCCTGGCTTTTCTGGTGGGGAGAGGGTGAAGAGGGAGGACAGCTAACTCTGTTCAAAACACAGGCTTTATTCCATCTTGGTAACACAAACACTGACTGTGGCCTTTGATGCCCAGTTAACTCTATTACAACCCTATCTATACATCTTGGAGCTAAATACTGTTGGTATTTTCCCCACCCATGGCTGCATGTAAAAGGAGTCAGTTCCATGCAGCCATCTTCTCACTCTCTTACTGTGCAAACAGGTCGCAATGACTGGCAACAACAACATTACCTATAAGGCTATATGTCTTAAAGGAGAAGGCCTGACCTGTAACAACGGTCTCTGTTTGTGAATGAAAGGTGCTGTGAATACTTTCTCTGCCATAGCTCGCTAGCTTTAGCTGTAAAATAGAATGGTAACGTGTCTGCCTGCAACTGCAGTGCCTCGTGGGAGACTCTTGTATAAGCTATTTTTAAGCTTCTTCCGGCTCTTTGAAACCAGGAACTCACAAAGACGAAGTAGACCACTTGTATATATAAAAAATAACCGTGCTGGTTTATTCAAAGAATCACAGGTAAAATTAACATTACACGTCCAGATCTCTTCCACCTCCGACCTGCACGCAGGCAGACGAAGTATGAAAGACCCTGAACCATAATGCCTATACAATTTTATCACTTGGTTGGGATAGCCCATTCTACACAGGAACGTCAAACCGTGACGTCACCTGATATGCCAGCTATGCAGCTGACCATAACAATAGTCAAAACATGAAGAAAGTCAAGGTGTGTGGCTGTTGATTAGTGGTGTGTATCTAAGAACATTTTTGACATGACATTACACATAAGAAAATATTATGATTACCATTACAGTTACACATATCATAATAATAGCAATAACCTCCTGCCTGCAAACTGTCTCTATTTAGTTGTCCTTGGCCTATATGCAGCCTGCAGAACTCATGAGAATGACTAAGCATTTAACAGCCTGAGCATAGACAGCCTGGCTCCACTAAACATTTCTAATACAACAAATATCTAACAAATATCAATCTGACTAAGAAATTACCTAACACTTGGCTTGCACATTGAGCGCAGGGGCAGAGTGCGCATGTCGTGGCAAGAGTGAGATACCAACTAAATTAATTCAGACAAACCATTACAATTTAAAGAATCATTTAATATTACAGTTATTCTGAATAGAGTAGTATTCAAACACATAATATTGTAGTTAGGGAACAGAGAACAGAGATCAGAGAACAGAGACTCTCCTCTTGCAATGGAATAGATAAAGCCTAAAGATTGTCAGAGCACCAGTCAGTCCTTATGCTGTTGCGTCAATTTCTGAACCTAGCTTCCTGTCTCCAGTTTCAGGAGACAACACCCTGAGATGTACTTCGAAAACAGGAAACATCTTGACCACTTACATAAAACCATTGTCCAACTCACATGAACTCACATAAACTTGATGAACCCGTAACCACTCAGCTCAAACAAGTACAAATAATAAAATAAGTACAAATAATGTCTATATGTGAAGTACATACTGTTCTATTACATATTTCTTCTGGAATCTGATTTATTTTTAACCACCACACGCATAAGTAGGAAGTAGGTTGACAGGCAGGTAGGCCATTCATTGATTTTACATGGCATGAGTAAAATCATTGGTCAGGTGCTTTTTTTAGCCCTGCTGCTGCCACAGATGATGGATTTTTTTATTTATGTTGTCAGTGCATTTATTGTATTCATTGCCATCAGGTTGAAAAGAGAAATTCATGAAATGCATTAAAAATGCTTCTGGAAGGAAATGGCAACCCTACCTTTAAGTAAGCTGTCTGATTATTTCTGCCACCACTCGTTCTAAATGTACCTTAAAGTCACCCTGGGCTGAATTTGCCATTCAAAATACCCTTTTTTTAAATAATCAAGTTCTGCTCATTTCTGCTGCATTGCTTTCTGATTTCCCAAACTACAGGGTGGGCCTAGGGTCATAATCACAGAATATGCATGTGCTAATCACTTGGCAAAATAATTTGTGGCATTAAAAGGAATTTGTGTTAATGCATTATTAGCAAGTTAACTTTGACACCCCTTACATATTGTCGGCATTTGGTTCTTCTTACCATTGCTAACTCTGAGAGACGAGACAGTCCAAGTAACTTCAAAACAGTGCTGATTTATTCAAAGGATCACAGGTAAAATTAACATTACACACTCAGGTATCTTGCACCTCCAAACTGCACACAGGCAGATGTAAGATGAAAGACCCTGAACCCAACAGGCCTATACATTATATCCCTTCGGTTGGGCTAGCTCCATACTACACAGAAACGTCAACCGAGATGTCTCTCTTACCAGCTTTGCAGCTGGCCCTAGCAGTAGTCAAAACATGAAGCAAATCAATGTGCGTGTGTGTGTCTGTTGATTAAGTGGTGTGTAGCTAAAAACATTCTCGCACGACCTCTAGTAACATGTCGTGACTTAAACATAAGAACATATTATGGCTAAGGCCACAGTTATGCACGTCATAATAATAATAATATTAAACACCCTGTCTGCTGACAGTCATCAACTTTTCTCTCTAGTTATCCTTGACCAGATGTACCCTGTAGAAACTCATAAGCATGCCTAAGCATTTAACAGTTTAACTCGACATCCTATCTCCACTAAACATTTCTAATACATAAAGTATCTATCCAATTTCTATCTGACTAAAAATACCTAACAATATACACACACACACATTCTACATACAATTATAAAATACACAGCTATGTGATCATCTCAGAGTAAGAACCATGTATGTATTTATATGTGCAGTTTGGAAAAGCAGAATTCTAGCTTGGGAAGTATGCCACATGGGGAATAAACAGATTTTTATGTGTTAAGTTGCCTTTATAAATGAACTGGTAGTAGCTGATAAAGTGTCCTGTCTCATGTCAGACCACAAAGTTTACATCTGGCACCGGCGCAGTGAGCTGCCCATAGCAGAGCTGACTGGTCACACCCGTACAGTCAACTGTGTGAGCTGGAACCCCGTCCTGCCCGGACTGCTGGCCAGTGCCTCCGATGACGGCACCATCCGAATCTGGGGACCTGCCCCCTTCCTGGATGTCCAGGATGCAGAAGGGCTAAATGGTATGAACATGAAACATAGTATACATAGTTAGGAATTTTTTTTTAAGTTGAGCAATTCATTAGTGTATGAAATCTCTGTATTTCCTGGATTATCCTTGAGCCCCAGCTTTCATCAGGGTCAATAGTATTTGTCTGTGGACTGCAAGATGGGTGGAACCTGTAGGGGTGGAATGTGATTCATCCAGTTACACTTCCTAAAACCTCCCCCTATTACAAGTTACACCCCTATAAACCACACCTACATTTACACTACACACATACACTTAAATACCATGCCCACTTGCAGATGCAGACAAACTGTTGTGCTTAGGGGGAATAACTCGATGCATCATGTTACACGGGTTCTTGCCCTTTCTCATCAAGTTCCCCAACAGTGTACATGTAAGCAGAGTGAGAAACCACAACTACATTTTTAATACATCTGTTTTTAAAAATGTTGGGATGCTGAGTAAAATGTAAACAGAGTGCTAATCATTTAAAATCTCTGTTTAAAGGCACAATAAGTGAGGTTTTGTAGTTTTTGCTGTTTGGTTCTCATACAGTTGCTGAGTGTAATTCACTTTTACACAGTTGTCATAAATACCAGTTATACTTTTACCCCTCCTTAAGGACAGTGTGTGCATTGTTTACAAGTTGAACTGGGAAAGGAACTGTTAGAAGCCAAAGTATGGTAAAGTAATATTACAGGATTTTATGCAAATATGACTCTGCATAGTTTTATTTTTTGTGGCATTGAAGATGAACACTCATAAAAAAGGAGAACAAATAATTGGCAACAACACAATGGCAATTTTTTGTTGTTGTTTTAGGTAGGTAGGTAGGTAGGTAGGACTTTATTGATCCCACAATGGGGAAATTCCAGTGTTCCAGCAGCAATAGAGAGCAGCAACAAAACACCATAAGAACAAACACCACACACATATCTTGAGAAACAAATTCCAAAGTATCTAAAACCAAACAGAATATAGTATTTGAGAGACAATCAAGAACAAGAATGATCCTCCCACAATTAATCCCTGAGAGCAAATCAAAATACCTAAGAACAAGACAAAATATATTATTCAAGAAATCAAGGACAAGAATATTACTCCCATAATTAATCCTGCAATGGGGGAAATACCTGTATTTCAGCCATGGGGATATCTGAAAAACTACTCAAAAATATCTAAAACAAGACAATATAAAGTATTCAAGAGAAATGAAGGACAAGATTTTACACGTGTGCATATTTACAATGCATTTTACCCCCAGGATTTGAGTATTGCACCTCAGTTGACTATTGCATTGTACAGCCTGATAGCTGTGGCGAGGAATGACCTATTTTAACGCTCCTTCTTGCACTGGGGATGTAACAGTCTTGTGCTAAAAGAACTGTTCAGAGCCTCCACTGTGTGGTGCAGGGGATGGGAGGGATTATGCATGATGGACGTTAGTTTTGCCAGCATCCTTCTGTCCGCCACCTCCTCGATGGAATCCAGAGGGCAGCCCAGGACAGAACAGCTCTCTTAACCAGTTTGTTAACTATCTTTCTGTCCCTGTCCGTGCTACCTCCTGCCCAACCCACAACAGCATAAAAAACTGCAGATGCCACCACCGTATCATAGAATGTCCGAAGGAGTGCCCCAGTACAGAAATACTGCTTGCATTTTAAGACCATATAGTTAGTTTGCAAAGTGTTTAAATGTGGATGTGTGTAATTGATTGATTGTGGGTGATATGATATAGACTCATATTGGACATATTATCAATAGCCGGTTTAATTTATTACACACTAATTGGGACAGATTTGTTATTTAAGATTGACTAAACTTTTTGTTGTAAAATGAATTTATTTATTTGGGGGACTGAAGTAGATGACTTTTTATGCCTTGAAAACCTGTAGATCTCCATGAGACAGGGAATGACATCAACAGACAAGGTTAGAACTTACACTGAAATATTATATAAATGTCGTGTCTAAAATAAATTCACAGGGAGAATCACTGCAGTGCCAATCATCATTTATTGAACAGTATTTTATGATAATGGTTTGGAGGGCGAGAAACAGGATCACCTTTCAGGTTTGGGCCTCTGCAGAGGGTCAGGTCAGTCAGCTTAGTCTTCTCTCCAGGTCCTCACACACACCCACTCTCTGAGTAACCCCCCGGCACCGTAGCTTGATGCCGTTAGTGGGCGATCGCCAGCAAGGGCCTGCACTGGATCTGAGAGGAAACAGAAACCAGACAAAGTGAGATTCAAAGTATAACACATGGATCATAAACAGGTCAGGAAAAGCAGATGTGTCTACAATTACTTACAAACTTATGTAAAAGTAATGAAAACTGTGGTTGTGAGGATGAGTTAGAGAGAATTGTTTAGACAAATCCAACAGCCTCACCACTCTAGGTGTGATATTACCAGTACAGCCTGTTTCTCGTCATAGAAACCAATGTACAGTATTTTACATTTTCAACCATTTTAACAAAGATTCAAATAAATTTTAATCTTTTGAAAAGTACAAATGTAAGTTAAAAGTTTAATCTACAGTAGGTCTCTCCAGTTCACCATTTGTCCTTCCTTAGACACTCTTGGTAGGTACTAACCACTGCAACACCCACTAAGACCTGCAGTGTGGGAGATGCTCTGACCCAGTCATCTCACCATCACAGTTTGGCCCTTGTCAAAGTCACTTACATCCTTATACTTGCCCATTTTTACTGCTTCCAACACATCTACTTTGAGGACTGAATGTTCACTTGCTGCCTATTATACTCCACACACTGACAGGTGCCACTGTAACAGTCAGTGTTATTCACTTCACCTGCCAGTGGTCAGAATGTTATGGCTGATTGGTGTATATACAATGTGAAGAGCTTTCAGATATGTACAGTGGTTATATTTACAAGTTAATACACTGGGGGTGTTTTGCTGTATACTGTTACACAGAAAAAACATTGATTAACTGTTCATGAGACTGATGGCATGGGCGCAGCATAAGCAAGAACAAATTGAATCAGAGATTACATTATTTTTTGATAATTTACTGGTGGTTACATTCTAAATCATGAAAAAACACAGTCACACCTCTACATAACCCTTTGGGAAAGATTTTGTGTGAATGCAGCTAAAACACACACTTCTATTTGTTCTGAGGTGAGGTGCAGTTTGTCTGTATGTAGCCCTGCCCTCAAACAGACACACAGACCTGAAACTGGGTGAATGTATAGTCTGTGTTGCAGGTATTCCCTGCCACTGTGACATCTTTACATCAACCCTCATTTACAGTTACAAGAAAAAGTGATGGCATGTTTTGCACTTTCCTGGTTTTATGCATAATTTGCTCATGAAATGTGATCTGATCTTCACCAAAAACACAAATATCAACAAACCCAATATTTCTAAGCTGATAAAACAAAAGCGGTTATGATCTTCTGACCATCTATCCATTATTTATACAGCTTATTCCTGAATAAGGTCATGGTCTTTCATGTTTTGATTGAACACACCCATTAAACATAAAAAGTGATGGTGGAAAAAGTAAAAGCAACACCAGGACTCTGATGCCACTAAAAGTCAACTGGAGTCAGGTGTTAGCAAACCTGGAGTCCAGTCACTGAAATGAGAATGGAGGTGTGGTTTAGAGCTACCTTGACTTTCAAACAGTATCACCATGCTGTTCACAAGCAGCTTAAGCTGATGTGAGCCGTGCCTCACAAAAAGGAGATCTCAGAAGACCTACGATTAACATTTGTTGATTTCCATGTAGCTGGAAAGGCTTACAGAGTCAGCTCAAACACTTAAGATATTCATCAGTCCACAGTTGGACATACTGTCTACAAATGAGGTGATTTGGTTCTGTGGCTTCTCTCCATAGAAGTGCATGCCCAGCTGACATCACTCCAAAGGCACAACGCAGAATGCTCAGTGAGGTAAAAAGAACCCTAGATTAACAGATAAAGATTTGAAGGATTTATTGGAGTTGGTTAACAACATGAGTCAACTATACACAAAATATTGAACAGGCACAGTATCTATGGCAGGACACTATGGAGGAAGCCGTTGCTCTTCAAAAACAAGAATGCAGCATGCCTGAAGTTTGCCAAAGACCACCCTGACATTCCACAACACTACTGGGAAAATGTCCTGTGGACAAATGAAATGAAGCTTGTTTTATATGGAAGAATGGTCCAAAATTCCTCCTGAACATTTTTCAGGTCTAATCCACAGTTACAGGAAGCACTTGTTTGAGGTTATTGCTGCCAAAGGTGGTTCAACCAGTTATTAAAACATTGTTGTCATTGCTTTTTTCACCGTCACTTTGTATGCTAAATGGGTGTTCAATAAAAACATGAAAGATCAAGACTTTGTGTTTTATCATTTTAGAAATATTTTTTGATATTTGTGACTTTCTAAAGTGTCCTGAGACAAATTTTGTTGTGATTTGGCGCTAATTGAATTGAATTGAATTAACAGTTGACAACCTTGCGTAAGTTTGCTCAATTACAGAGTATAATTCATGCAATGCTAATGGTGTTGCAACACCTGATTTTCACAGCTTTTTCTGTGGTTTTATTGCTCAGTCACTCTCTCTCTCTTTTGTTTCCTTGCTTCCTCTGACTTTGTTTTTTTTGCCACCTCCGTCATGTTGAGCCATTCTAAGAACACCAAGCTCGCTTCTTCTTATAGCTACTGTAGCTGAAAGGTGTGACCCATTTTATTCATGTGTGACGTGATGCCATAAAGTATTATGCAAATCTCACAAGAGTCTCCAAGGCGTGATTCCAAACAGATGATCTAGGTATGCAGATGGAATGGTACAGATGCCATGTGCCTTATTATAAGTCAGAATACCATCGAAATGATTTTGAAGCTGTTGAAAAAACTTAGAAAAAATCAACTGGACTAGATTTCTAGGTCAAAGACATTTCACCTCTCCTCCAAGAGGCTTCTTCAGTTCTGACTGACTGGTGTTGAGCCGGAGATATTTATCCCCCTCGGAGTCAGCCATTAGGAACAACAAGCTTGCCGAGACAGAGACTGAAGAACTGCGGATGAAGGTCACAGCCACTTTGGCCAGTGCCAGACTCCCACCCCGAACCTTACTCCTGAGGAAAGGAGGGCGTTAGCTGCACTAGAGAAGGATGAAACCATCACAATCCTTCCAGCAGACAAAGGCAGGTGTACAGTAGTCCTAAACTCAGGTGACTATCAGACCAGAGTTTCTGACCTCCTCAGTGACACCACCACCTATGAAGCACTGAAGAGGGACCCCACCAGTGGCTACAAGAAGAAGGTTATAGATTGTTTACAGAAGCTGGAAAAGGAGGGAGTTATTGACCGGCGACTATACTACAGACTATACGCCGAGGAGAAAGTACCCACAACTGGAGAAGGGGCCAAGAAGGAGAAATTACACATCCAGAACTCCCTTAGGGCATGTGGATACCCTAAGTGGGCCTTCACCAAAGCAAGGAAGAGGCCCAAAACCAACAGGGAGAAACCAGAAACAAGAGGGGATAACACTGTCATCCCTTATGTGGCTGGTTTATCAGAGAAGTTAAAAAGGATCTTTGGCAACCACAATATCCCAGTTAACATTAAACCAGGGAACACCCTGCGGCAGAGACTGGTCCACCTGAAGGACAAAACACCTAGACATAAACAGAGTGATGTAGTGTATGCAATTAAGTGTAGTCAGGAGTGTAACGACTTGTACATTGGTGAAACTAAGCAGCCGCTTCACAAACGCCTGGCCCAACACAGGAAGGCC
>NW_018128031.1:43811-45655 GCF_001952655.1 Monopterus albus | reverse complement strand
GTGACGTCTCTGGTGCCAGCTTTGCAGCTGACCCTAGCAGTAGTCAAAGCATGAAGAAAATCAATGTGTGATTGTCTGGTGATTGTGTGGTGTGTATCTAAGACATTCTGACATGACATCTAGTGACATGTCATGACACTAAGCATAAGAAAATATTATGATTAAACACATAATAATAATAATAATAAACATTCTGTCTCCTAACAGTAATCAACTTTCTATCTAGTTATCCTGGAACATGAACAACCTGGAGTACCCTATGGAAATGACTAAGCATTTATCAGCCTGAGCTAGACATCCTGTCTACACTAAACATTTTTAATACATAAAGTGTCTAACCAATGTCTATCTGACTAAAACTACCTAACACCTCTTTCCCACACTCCCCTTTGCATTGGACTGTTGACCCCAAATACTTAAACTCCTGCACCTTCTTGACCTCTGCCCCCTGTAACCTCACTGTTCCTCTTCCCTCCCTCTTGTTCATACACATGTATTCTGTTTTACCACGACTGACTTTCATTCCTCTTCTTTCCAGAGCAGACCTCCACCTTTCCAGGTGTTCCTCCACCTGCTCTCTGCTCTCACTACAGATCACAATGTCATCCGCAAACATCATTGTCCAGGGAGATTCCTGTCTGACCTCATCTGTCAACCTGTCCATCACCATAGCAAACTAGAAGGGACTCAAAGCCGATCCTTGATGTAGCCCCACCTCCACCTTGAACTCCTCTGTCTGACCTACAGCACATCTCACTACTGTCGTACTCCTCTCATACATATCCTGAACTACTCTGACGTACTTCTCTGCCACTCCTGACATCCTCATACAGTCCCATAGCTCCTCGCTTGGCACTCTGTCGTACGCTTTCTCTAAATCCACAAAGACACAATGCAGCTCCTTCCGACCATCTCTATACTTCTCCATTAACATTCTCAGAGCAAAAATTGCATCAGTAGTGCTCTTTCTGGACATGAAGCCATACTGCTGCTCACAGATATACACTTCCTTTCTTAGCCTAGCTTCCACTACTTTTTCCCATAGCTTCATTGTGTGGCTCATCAACTTTATACCCTGTAGTTGCTACAACTCTGCAAAACACCCTTGTTCTTAAAGATTGGCACTAGTACACTTCTCCTTCATTCCTCAGGCATTTTCTCACTCTCTAAAATCCTGTTGAACAAACTAGATAGAAACTCCACTGCTGTCTCTCCTTGACACTTCCACACCTCTACAGGTATGTCATCTGGACCAACAGCCTATCCAGTCTTCATTCTACTCAGAGCCTTCCTCACCTCATCCTTTCTAATCTTTGCTACTTCCTGCTCTACAATATTCACATCTTCCCCCCTTCTTTCCCTCTCATTTTCCTCATTCATCAGCTCCTCAAAATACTCCTTCCATCTTCTCTGCACACTCTCCTCACTTGTTAGCACATTTCCATCTCTGTCTTTAATCACCCTTATCTGTTGCACATCCTTCCCATCTTTATCTCTCTGTTTGGCTAATCTGTACAAGTCCTTCTCGTCTTCCCTCGTATCTAACCCGGCATACAACTTATAATAGGCTTTCTGTATGGCCATTGCCACCTCTCTCTTCACTTTATGCTGCAATTTCTTGTAATTCTGTCAACTGTCTTCAGTCCTTTCTACGTCCCACTTCTTTTTAGCTAGCCTCTTCCTCTGAATGCTGTCCTGTACTTCCTCATTCCACCACCATGTTTCCTTATCTTCTTTCCTCCTTCCAGATGACACACCTAGCACCTTCCTACCTGTCTCCCTGATCACCTCTGCCAAAGCCTTTCTCAACTTCTATCTGAATTCCTCACGACATTCTTTCTTTT
>NW_018128031.1:35972-43318 GCF_001952655.1 Monopterus albus | reverse complement strand
GACTACATTCAACATTACCCCTTCAATTTCCAACCTCAAACTGATCACCCTGTCTGACACTCTTTTCACCTCTAAAACATTCCTCACGAGCTCCTCCTTCAGGATCACTCCTACCCCATTTCTCTTCCTGTCCACACCATAATAAAACAGTTTGTATCCCCCTCCAATGCTAGACGCTTTGCTACCCTTCCACCTGATCTCCTGCACACACAGTATATCTGCCTTCCTTCTCTCCATCATGTCTGCCAGCTCTCTACCTTTCCCTATCATTGTGCCAATGTTAAGAGTCCCAATTCTCAAGTTCAAGGTCAAAGTGTTTATTTGTCATATGCACAGTTAGGAAACGTGTTTCCCTGTACAATGAAATTCTTACTTTGCTGTCCACATGGATGCCACAGAAATACAAGTGAAATATAAAGTAGATAACACAAAATCTAAGGCACTTTAAGCAGCAAATGCAGCAATATAACAATATATTAGAGAATGTATGCTGCATGGGAGCAGCATGTGCAGCAGTCAACAGTCAATGTGCAATTATGCATGTGCAAACTGAGAATGTAAACAGTACAACACATATTTTCTGGTAATAAACTCCTCAGCTGTTTAGGAGTCTGATGGCAGAGGGAAAGAAAGAGTTTTTCAGTCAAGAGGTCCTGCATTTCACACTTCTGAACCTCTGGCCAGAGGGTAGGAAGGTGAACAGTCCATGCTGGGGGTGGGTGGGATTTTGAGGATGGAGGCAACTTTCCTACGCACCCTGCGTCATTGAGAGAGGTCACCTCCCTCCTGTAGACTGCGTCGTCCTCACCAGTGATGCGACCGATCACTGCGGTGTCGTCCGCGAATTTTGGGATGATGGTGTCTTTGTGGGAGGCGACACAGTCGTGGGTGAACAGGGTGTAGAGGATGGGACTGAGGACACATCCCTGTTGGGTGCCAATGTTTGTGATAATGCTGGCTGAAGTCCTATTGCCAATCCTGACAGTCTGGGGCCTGCCAGTCAGAAAATCCAGGAGCCAGTCACAGAGGCTGGGGTGCAGACCGTGCAGACAGTGTGGACAGTTTGTGGGTGAGTTTGTTGGGGGCAACTGTGATGAAGGCAGAGCTGTAGTCAATGAAGAGTATCTCAAACCTATACTCCTGCCTTTCCTCTTCTCTTTCTGTCTACGAATCCTTCTACCTCCTCTCCTTCTTCGACCAACAGTAGTCTAATTTCCGCCAGCACCCTGTAGGTCAACAGCATTGGTGGCGGTCGTTGTTAACCCGGGCCTCAACCAATCCAGTATGGAATTTGCCCTGATGATTCACATGTTTAAATTTGGCATGTTTTAACGCCGGATGCCCTTCCTGACGCAACCCTCTCTATTTATCTGGGCTTGGGACTGGCACAGAAGTCACTGGCTTGCAACCCCTGTGGCTAGATTGTATGTATTAAGTGGGTGACCGGTCTAAATTGCTGAAAGGTTGTGCCGTAGGCCTTCACAATAAATGTATCAGTTATTTAGGCTTGATAAAATTTTGCTGGATTAAATGTTTAAAAGAAGCTGCACCTTTTTTTAAATTCATATTATTTCATTTGCTACCATCTGCATTTTGTCTATTTTTTACCTGTGCCTGTACTCGTGAATTAATATAAACATATTTTTTACCCACTACACAATTTTTTGCAGGTACCTGACCTGCTGCAGGACTCTGCAACACAGTGGTGGTGTAATTGCAGGGCAAAACAGACACCAGAGCACAAGTATATGCGTATGCTCATAGCAGCGTAGGTCATTTATGTAGCCTACAGTGTATGCTCTATGTAGATTCAACACAGAACTATAAATCAAACTCAGTCCACCTGGGGTCTGTACCATGAAGTGAGATTAGTGGGTTATCCAGCCAGCTTTGGGCTCCGCTCACATTTTCTGGTACCACAAAGTTGGCTCACTTTTAATCAGGCTTGATCACTATGGTAACTTATGCTGTATGGCTAAACTGTTCTGGAGCAGGTTAACTTCAGAGGATCAGATCCAAATCTGTCAACACCCTGAGCACCAACCAATCAGATCACTGAAAAAAACAGCGATTATTCGTACAGGACCTTGACAGGGTCAGAGTCTACATTCATTTGATAAATATGAGATAGATGTTTCCATAGAGCAGTAATATCACTGTGCTGTTTTAGACTTTCTGTATTTCTAACAGAGTCTGCAGCCTCTATGATGATCAACACTGTATTCTAAATGCACAAGGTTATAAGATAATTCAAGATGGTGCCATTGTATGTGGCATGCCATCTGCCCCTGCTGTTTCTACTTCTCTTTGTGTTGTTTTTCTTTGGATCATCTCTGCTGGTGTATGATTGTCAGGCCTTATTTATCATTTACTCTTTTGTGGAGAAGTCATCAGTTTATGGTTTATATGGACCATCAAAACCTCAGCCACCACTACTGTTGGAGATACTTCCCAGCCTATGTCATCTGTCCTGTGGCTTTGCTGGTAGAAAGCAACAGAGAAGGAAGAGTTAAGAGAGGTGGAATACTCATAAGGATTAAAGTGGAGTTGGCATCATCCACTGGTTTTGACCGTTGACTTTTCATTTATGGATCCCCTGTGGATGGTGGTTGGTCAGTTCAGCGGTGTTCTGTTGTATATATATATTCCAGTGGCTTCGACTGGTGGTTCCAGACTGGAGCCACTCTCATGTCATCACCTACACCTCGCAGAAGGGGTATTGATCCGAGGAATCTTCACCAGTTGGATAATGATTCCCAGCAATTAGATGCCTGTCGCACAGTTTGGTAGGCTATGATTAATAATAGATTGCTATTAGAAAAGGAAATTTATTTTAAATGACTTCTTTACTACTCATAGCTTGGATTTTCTTTTGGTGACTGAGACCTGGCTGAAATAGCACCTTCTCAGAGATTCTCCCTCCAGGTTGTTTATTTTTTAATTCACTGTGTCTGGAAGAGGTGGAGGCTTAGTGACTATTTTTTAAAATGGCTTCAGCTGCCGACAGATCTACATGGATGCTTATTCCAGCTTTGATTTACAGTTTTATGTGATTGTTTTTGTGTCCTGTGTTATGTGTTCATTTATCGTCCACCCTTAGGATTTTATTCATGATTTTCAGAGTTCCTAGCAGGTGTCAGGCCAAATATGGTAAACTTTTAATTTTTTATGAGTTTTCTTGACTCCTTTAATTTTACTCAGTTTGTACATAATCCGACACGAACATGATCACGCTCTGGGCCTTGTCGTTCATTTGGGCTTCCTATCTCCATTAGAGAAATATGCAACTTGAGTATCTCAGAACACTTCCCCTTTATATTTGACATTATACCGCCCATAAACTTTCAATCCCTTCCTTTCATCATTGGTTGATTACCTCTCGAAATATCCAGAGATTATTCCTCTACTTTTAATGTCCCCATGGCTGTTCATTTTGCTTGTTTCCAGCCATTTAATGTTTAATCTTGGGTACCTCTAAATTAGCTTGGTACCCCTCATAACTCCCAATAGTTTCAGAGAGCCAAAAAGCCTCTTCCTTAAAACAAGAGGAGAGTTCATGAAAAAACACAACTACTGCTGCCGGTGTTGTGTCGCAAGTGGACAGCACAACAAAATGCAAAGGCATTAATAATATGAATGTCTCCTCAATAGATAGGTAAACAATGGTATATTTTCAGATGAAAAAAGATTTGTAACACTAAATAAAGCAGGTAATTGAGAAGCCCCATATTTTAACTGGCATAATGCAGACATAGTAACTTCTACAGCCTTACGACAATTCTCTCTAACATTACAGAAACAAGGCATTAACAGACATGTGATATGTGGGTTTTTTTTAAATCTACCATTAAGTCCCACCGAGTAGTGGAAATATTGTTCCCTTTCAAGTAGCTCCAAGGTTAGGAATTCAAATCAGAGGTTGCTGCGTCTTTCCCCACACAACCATATACAGTCCCAAAGTAGTGAAACAGGTAGCGTAGCACTGACAATAACATCATGGGTTGTTAATCCGCTCGTTAACCAGCAACACATCACATGCAGCAGACACACTGGCCTCAAGTAGTCAACACGAACAGGTACTGTGCTCTGGGAGAACCCAGCATTGATGAGCGAGGTCTTCACTGGCCGGCTGCTTGTAGGTTAGACCCGGTCAGGTAAAACAGTGAGTCCCTGTACAAGAACATTCGTGGACATGCAGTAACCTCAGGCCCTGTATTTTTCTCTACATGTTCTGGTCATAGTGCAGCAGCAGGAGGGAAAATATATGCACAGTACTAGGCACAGTCCAAAAAAATCTGCTTTTACAATGGCACCCTGAATGTTTTTTTTTTTAAACATAAGCTTTTTTGAAAATACACATAACAGTCAAGGTAATATAACATTTTGCCAATATGGTGGGGGAACCAGTGGATATCAGACAAGCTCACATGAACTCGCAATGGCCTGGATTTTATGCCCATTCAAGGAGATCCTTAATAACTTAATACTAACTTAATACTTTATTTTGTTAGAAAAAAGACTCACTTCTAAGATGCCCCAATCACCACTCTCTCTCTGTTGTAGATAAGTCCAAAAACAAAGAAAAGCATGCTGTGGGTCCTTTAAAGACACTCTATGCAATCGATGACCTCTCCTTGTGCGCTGATGAATTTGCAACTTTGTTCATTTATACATGCAATTATATTTTAGATACAGTTGCTCCTTTTAAATGTAAATCAAAGAAATTTAAAGCTGAGCCCTGGTGTAATAGTAATTATTTAAATAGTAATTGTCATAAACCAAGGGTTTTGTTTAATATTATAAACTTTATTAACCCGCGTGCTACTGTTCTGAGAGATGCAACTACAACAACTTGTGAGGTCTTAAATATTATATTGATAAAATCACTACTTCTAGGCTCCAAACCAACCCTGCTGATTTAATGAATACCTTGAACCAGGACTCAGCTATTTCTTTTACTTGCTTGGCTGTTCTTGATCAGTTTGAGCATGTATCTTTGTTAACTCTCAAAGAAGTAGTTTTAGGTATGAGATCAACACACTGCCCTTCAGATATTGTACCTACCCAGTGGTTCAAGGAGGTTTTAGATATAGTAGGGCCAAGTTTTCTTGTCTTTGTAAATAGTTGCCTTATCACAGGTACTGTTCTGGCTGCATTTACTGTAAGCATGCTATAGTCCAGTCCCGTCCTTAAAAAAACAGACCTTAGTTCTTCAATGTTGTCAAATTTTTGATGTATTTCTAAACTACCATTTCTCTCTAAGGTTTTAGTGTTACAGTTGCTTGCACACAAAGTGAGCGAGCGAGAAAAAAACGGACCCAGGTAGCTGGCTTCGGTGCAAACAGTGAGGTTTATTACCAAGTGCTGTACAGTGATATATATATATAGAGAGAGAGAGAGAGAGGGACAGGAGGGTTGTTGTGGGAGATGACCGGGTGTCGATCAGTGGGAGCAGAAACACAGTCACTGAGTGGAGGGGTGATGATGGGCCGCGCTGCGGACGTAGGAACCACTCCTGGGCTGGTCGAGGTGGAGGTGATGATGGCTGAGGACATAGGGACATGGAAACAACAGGTTAGAGGAGGAAAAGCTGAGTAAATCCAAAAGTCCAGAGGAGAGGTCCGTAGAGGCGGAAAGCAGAGACGGTGGGGCAGGACAGAAACTAGAGTAACACATAGAAATAACAATACGGGCAAACTTGGCATAATAAAACAGAATGGAAACACGTACAGGGCCTGAAGACAAAGAAAGAACTGGCAGGGGAGTGAACGGTGAGCAGTGTATAAATAAGGGAAACTAATGAAGTGCAGCTGGTGAGAATCAGTGAAGCGGCGCAGGTGTGTCTAATAGTGCAATCAGTGCAAGGGAGCTGACTAGTGTGAGGAAAGGAAAAGAGGAAGGTGCCGCCGGGCAAACCTGACAGTTTGTGTATGACCAGTACATTTATAAAGACAATGTTTTACTTATCCACGTCTGGCTCTATAATTGGAGGGAGGCAGGGGCCATCGGAAGGTGGGCATCAACAGGGCCCCCCAGGTTTGTCCGGGTGTGCTCGATAGAAGGAGGTGAGAAGGGCAGGATCAGGAATAAAGGAGCGGGGGATCCAGGACTGCTCCTCTGGACCGTAGCCCTTCCAGTCCACCAGATATTGGAAACCCCGGCCCCTAGGGTGGACATCCAGGATCTGCCGGACAGTGTATGCGGGGCCACCGTCCACCTCCAGAGCACGAGGAGGCGGAGCCGGCGGCAGACAGAGGGGACTGGTGGAGACTGGTTTGACCTGTGAAACATGGAAGATAGAGTGTATACGGAGGGAATCAGGGAGTTGGAGTTTGACTGCAGTGGGGTGTATAATTTCCTGGATGGTAAACGGCCCTAGGAACCAGGGCAAGAGTTTGGGGCATGCTCCTTTGATGGGGACATGGGCAGAGGAGAGCCACACTTGTTGCTCAACCTGGTAGGTGGGAGCAGCCCGACGGCGGCGATCAGCCAGTCTCTTATTTTGGGCTGCCGTGCGTAATAAGGTGGCCCTGGTCTCATCCCAGACGGCTTGACAGTGAGTGATGTGGGCTTGGACAGAGGAGACAGCAATATCAGTTTCGGCAGAGGACAGAAGGGGAGGCTGGTAACCAAGGGATGCTTGGAAGGGAGAGATACCGGTGGTGGAGCTTGAGAGGGGATTATGGGCGTATTCCACCCAGGGCAACAACTGGCTCCAGTCCTCTGGTGAGGAACTGGTGACACAACAAAGCGCATTTTCCTGTTCCTGGTTTAGCCGTTCAGCTTGGCCGTTGGTTTGCGGGTGATAAGCGGAAGAGAGACAGGGACGTGCTCCGAGGCCAGTGCAAAATGCAGACCAGACATGAGAGGTGAACTGTGGACCGCCCTCAGAAACAATAGTGATGGGGGTGCCGTGAATACGGAAAATGTGCTGAACCAGGAGCTGGGCGGTGTCGAAAGCAGTGGGGAGTTGTGGAAGGGCGAAGACATGGGTGGCTTTGGAGAATCGGTCAACGATGGTGAGTATGACAGTGTTGCCCTGGGAGGGAGGAAGGTCGGTGACAAATGCCAGGGCAATATGAGACCAGGGCCGGCTAGGAGTGGTCAGCGGCTGAAGAAGACCCGCAGGGGACTGGTGGAGTGGTTTGGATTGCGCACAGGGAGTACAGGTGGCTATATACTCCCTGACGTCTTTTTCTAGGGTGGGCCACCAGAAGTAACATTTCAGGAGGGAAATGGTGCGTTGTACCCCCGGATGGCATGCTAGCCGAGAGGCATGGGCCCAGTCGAGGGTCTGGGCCCTAGCAGCCTGGGGGACGTATAATCTATCTGGTGGTCCACCCCCT
>NW_018128031.1:28868-32849 GCF_001952655.1 Monopterus albus | reverse complement strand
TTAATACCAAGATATTTAATGTTGCCTGTGCAGAATTGGGGGGAGGAGTTATGAGCTGCAGAATCCCAGGCATCCTCAGAGAGTGGTATTACGTTGGATTTATACCAGTTTATTGTGTAGTTTGAGAACTTACAAAATGTGTTAATAATATGTAAAGTTTCCTAGAATTATAGGGATCCTGTAAATATAATAATAAATCATCTGCGTAAAGACAAATTTTGTGTTCTGAGTAAGTAATCTTGTATTCCTTGCTGCGAGAGGTTAGATGAAAATGGCAAACAGAGATGGTGAGAGTGGGCATCCTTGTCTGGTACCCTGCTGTAAAATGAAACTTTGTGACCTGATCCCGTTTGTACTTATTGTCACCCTAGGTGATGTGTACAGTGTTCTTATCCAATGGATGAACGACTCTCCAAACCCAAATCTGCGTAATGTACAAAAGAGAAATGTCCAGTTAACTTTGTCAAATGCTTTATCTGCATCTAGTGATAAAACTATGGTTTTGGTTTGTTTTTGTTGTGCAAGAATAATTAAATTAAATAATCTATGGATGTTTTTTGAAGCATTCCTGTTTTCAATAAAACCTGTTTGGTCTGGGTGGATTAGTATTGGCGTGATTGTCTCTATTCTAGTAGCTAGGGCTTTGGTAATGATTTTTAAGTCTGAATTAATAAGTGATAAGGGAAAGGGCTTTGTATGTTAGGAGAAGGATTTTAAATTCTATTCTGACTTTTACAGGGAGCCAGTGGAGAGAAGCTAATATGGGAGAGATATGATCTCTCTTGCTAGTTCCTGTCAGTACTCTGGCTGCAGCATTTTGGATTAACTGGAGGCTTTTTAGGGAATTATTGGGACATCCTGATAGTAAAGAGTTACAGTAGTCCAGCCTGGAAGTAACAAATGCATGGATCAGTTTTTTAGCATCACTTTGAGACAGGATGCTCCTGATTTTCGCAATATTGCGCAGGTGAAAGAAGGCTGTTCTAGAGACTTGGTTTATGTGTGATTTAAAGGACATTCCTGGTCAAAAATGACTCCAAGGTTCCTCACAGTAGTACTGGAGGCGAGAGCTATGTCATCTAAAGTAACATGTGTCATCTTCCTCTTGACAATACCCCATATATTCTCTATGGTGTTCAGGTCAGGCGAATTGGTTTTATTTTTATACCGCTTACGAGGACAGTTCCTGTCATATACAGTCTTAAATATGTTTAAAAAGTTCTCATATGCATTATCTAAGTCTTCCTCTCTGTAAACTGATTCCCAGTTTTGCCCCATAAAATCCTCTTTTAGCCTCCTTAAAGCATGTTCATTCATCTCCCTCCTATAGAAAAAATTTGTTTTTGGCCTCTCTTTTCTATACTGGCCCTCATAAACCACAAATATTGGTAGGTGATCACTAATATCATTTATAAGTAGTCCACTTGTTATTTTGCTGTCAATAACATTGGTAAATATATTATCTATTACTGTAGCATGCTGAGTTGTTACTCTACTTGGTTTTGTAATCTTTGGATATAGACTACATCTGTATAATGTGTTAATAAACTCCTCAGTTCCTGTGTGCTTGTTTGGATTTAACAGATCTATATTGAAGTCACCGCATATGAACATTGATTTATGACTTATTAACAGAGGGACTTTGCGGGGGATTCTTGAAAATAGATTAGCTTCACACAGACATTTTCTAACTGTTACAGTACTTGCAGGTAA
This sequence comes from Monopterus albus, assembly GCF_001952655.1. Lineage (NCBI taxonomy): Eukaryota > Metazoa > Chordata > Actinopteri > Synbranchiformes > Synbranchidae > Monopterus > Monopterus albus. The sequence continues at coordinate 31,136 of NW_018128031.1, read as the reverse complement.
CTCCAGACTGTCTTTGATCATTGGCTGGGCCTTTGCCATTCTGGTTATTCTTCGATCCATTTTGATGGTTGTCTTCCGTTTTCTTCCACGTCTCTCTGGTTTTGCTCTCCATTTTCAGGCATTGGAGATCATTTTAGCTGAACAGCCTATAATTTTTTGCACCTCTTTATAGGTTTTCCCCTCTCCAATCAACTTTTTAATCAAAGTACGCTGTTCTTCTGAACAATGTCTTGAACGACGCATTTTCCTCAGGCTTTCAAATGCATGTTTAACAAGTGCTGGCTTCATCCTTAAATAGGGGCCACCTGATTCACACCTGTTATTTCACAAAATTGATGACCTCACTGATTGAATGCCACACTGCTATTTTTTTGAACACACCCCTTTCAACTAATTGCCCAATTTCACAGCCTTAAGAGCGTGCATATCATGAATGCTGGGTCTTGTTTGCTTTCTGAGAATCTACTGCACCTACTGGTAACTTGTTTGCCATGTAGCAATAAAAAATATACTAAAAACCTGGATTATTCTGGTTAGTCACATTGTACTGCTATTATTTTGAACAATACTGTAAGTCCACACAGCAAACCAGTTACTGGTAGTTTTGGCACTGTGGCCAGGTGCTAAGTCCTGAAAATTGGCATCTCCATAAAGATTCTCAGCAAACACAAGCATGAAGTTCTATAAAATCTGATTCTGGAGTTTTGATTTTCATGAGCTGCAAACCGTAACCAACGAAAATAAAAATTGCTTGAAATATTTCAATTTACATGTAATGAATCTAGATTATATGAATTTCACTTTTTGAAATAAATTACACAAAAACCTTTCCATGATACTCAGATTTTTTTTAGATGCACTTGTAAGTCATATTTTGTGATACTTAGAGACACTGTTTGCTTTGAACCATTCTGCATAAGCAGTTAAACCAGACATTTTTAATTGCTGACCAAAAACTAGAGTTCGACAGAAACAGTCATTTCATCTGTAAACACTGTAAAATGAGTGCAGGACACATCTAGTAAATTGTTTATATAAACAAGGACCAGGCCTCCAAGAATGTAGGTCTGGTGTACATTATACTGTAACTGCACTTTTTGAGTATGGCAAAACAACATCTCCTCTTCTCTATTACAAATGTATTTTTTTAGCCATAGAGTTGCTGTATTGAAAAAATAAACATATTTCTACAGTTTGCACAATAAAATGTGATTCACTCTATCCAATGCTTTTGATAGATTCAGAACTATGGTACAAATATATTAATGATCAAGTACTGCTCAGATTTAATCTGTATACAAACAGCAGTTGAGCTGTTGATGACGATGTGATCTGTTTTTCTCCTGCCCTGTCAGAATGTTGCAGCATGGACAGCTGATGATCTGCCACTGCTGTAAACCTGAGGAGTGTTAAGACTCAGTGGAAGCTTGAATGGATGAAGCAGGAAAAGCTTTGGTGATTGGATAGCAGTTTCCTGGAGGCGGGGCTCACGGTGCTGCAAGTTAGGCTGTCACAACACAGATTTCAGATTCAGTCACAGCACTGAGCGCAGCACTAGCTGGGTGAGGCTGGGCTGCAGGACCTCCTGCATCTGACCCATATCCTCTTCTTGTCTGGACCCACTCCCTCAGCACAACCCAGGACCATATGCCTCCTCTTATTTATTACCAACTACTTTATTTATTCATGAGTAGTATGCTAGTGTTTTTTTTTTTTTGGCATATAACCAGAGAAAAAAAGAGTAGTAAATGATGAGCATGTCCCATAGGATTCGTCAGGATGACGTGTGATTTCTGACTTGTGTTTACACTCACTCTGTGTCCTGCTATAGCTGTTAAAATATGTTGAGTGGTCAACTGCCTTGTGAGAGTATACATCAGCTGACATGTGGAACCTTATAAGGATTATCTATACCAACCTTACCTCTGCATAAGGGTTTTCAGAGTGTAGTTTTCTTCATGATGTCAGTGTGGATTTGCTCTTTATTTTGCTGTTACATCTTTGCTCTGGTTTCACTATTTGATCTTTATTTCCGTTTTTGTTGTCCAGTTATTTGGAATGGTTTAGTTGTTACATATTCAAAGCTTCAGTTTGTTTTTTATTTACTAAAAGTGGAAAGGTAACATTCAAAGAAACACTGTAATCAGTGGAGCCCGCAAAATTCCAGCTCAGCTGTCAACTGCTCAAAAGATAAGGTTGGTGTTATCCTCTGTTTGACATCGTTACCGATTCCATGAAAAAAACAGTGTTTCTAAAAACATTGACTTG
>NW_018128031.1:25671-28790 GCF_001952655.1 Monopterus albus | reverse complement strand
CTTTCTTGCAAAAAAATGTGAGGCCCATATTTTTTCTCAAAAAGTGCTCCAAAGGCTACAGCCATCACTTTTTATGTTCTCTTAAGTAAGAAAGACTCAACCTTGCAGCAAAGGGGGTCTACGGCACAGACCAGTAAACTTAGCTAGGTTTTGGATTCACAGACATTACAATGAGTACACCAAATTCATCACTGGATTTAATCTTTGTGAGGGATTTTTGGAAATTGACTCAAACAAAGAAAATCACCAGTCTTGTCTTTGAAGTTCAACATATCACTAGTGAGCTGAGGGGACAGTAACAAAATTATGGAGTGTATGCAATCACACAAGTGTAACATAGTTTTGAACTTCTACAAAGTGGTTCCTTTCAGAGTCAAAAGAACAATCTTGCCTGATATATTTAATGTAATAGGTGCTGTATATTTGTATGTTATAGCATGTATTATAAGGCTATGTACAAAATGGCAAACAAGAATGTTTGTTTTTCAGGGTTCCCATGCCTGTTTTACTGCCAAATTCAAAAAAGGTTTCAGCTACTCTTGCAAAGCTTCATACCAAAATTTTTTGACTGCACTACTGTTGTAATATACATTTACACCTGGTAACACAAAATTAGTTTTGAGATTCACAAACCACAGTGCAGCAAAAATCTGAAGTCAGTCTGCTTTTTGCTGTGACATGTTTCCAGACTGTGTCAACAGATTCTGCTTATCAGAAAACTTAGTTGAATGAATTGCTTTTCAGTGCTGGACAATAACTGCAGGACTGTAAGGACTGTGGGAACCCTGTTTGTCTGCCCAGGCACCATCGCAGCCATCACCAGCTTCAATTCTTCCATCACAGAACACACAAACTAGTGGTACACTACCACTGTCACACACACTTGAGTCACACAGATTTTTAGTTTTAGTTTCTGCTTCTGCAACTTTCTTTAGTTTGTTTATTCTGAGTATTTCAGGCTTCTCTTTTTTCTTTTCTCACTGTAAGAAGCCAAAGTAGGAACTTTATTTGCTTGCAGGCAGTTTGCCAGAAGCCATTTTACATTTTAAATGTGTTATTACAAAACGTGATTGTACTGTTCTGTATTGTTCTGTAGGAGAAGTGATATGTATGCTTATTTTAAATAAAGCATTCAGGGTTTTAATTTACTTTAATTGCCCTTCACTAAATAAAATCTACACATTTAAAGCTGAAACATGGGATGTAAATGTAATATCCATAATTTTATTTCAAATTGAATATGCTGAAGCACAGAGACTAAAGAAGAGAAAATACTTCCAAATAACAGTGTGGTGAACACATACACCGCTAAATGATCAGTTTCCTATGTAAACTTTGGAAATATTTAACTATTCACCATATCATATAGAGTATATATATGATATATATATAGTATATATATGATATACGCATACTTAAAGTGGCAAAAGTACTCATGCAAAATGGCACAGTTTACATTTATGTAACGTTACATCGTATTATTGAATTTGGATTGTTGATGTGTTACTGAGTAAAGGCAAAGCTAATTTTAACTACCTTATATGCTGTTGGCGAAGCTGTAAAAATGGGTCCCGGAGAAAACCAGGAAAAGGGCCAGGAAATACAAGCCATTGAAGCAGTGCTGACCTTTGATTACCTGGTGTCAGAAATGACCTTACAGGAAGAGCTGCAGAGCACCATCGAACAGACTGTCTCTTTACAACTGGAAGTCCCACCACAACAAGAATATTTACAAGAACTACTTGAATGTCCACTATTCAAAGAAGAAGAGTCCAAGGAGACAACAAACAAGCCAGAAATGGATGGATGGAGAAGTGTTACTCTCAAAGGAAAGCATGCCAGTGACAGGAACAGTCCCAGAGCAGGAAGAAGTTTTTTTGTTTGTTTGTTTTTTTATATTATGTTTAAGTTTTTTCAATTTTCAGTTTACAGACAACAAGAACACTACACTAGAAATAAAAAGCACAAACAAAAAGAAAGCAAAAGACTGCCAGACAGAGTGATGGTTAGGTGCAACTGACCCATAGTAATCATGCTCTGATTGCACATTCACAGCACTGTAATATTTTGATGTCAGTGTATAGTGCCCTGGTCATCATGGGTTGGGGGTGATATGGCACTGAGTCAAGAAGGGCCCCCAGATTCTCTCATGTCCATTTTGTTTGCCGGGCCTTTCCAGGTGAAAGCATTCCATTTGTATCACAGACACCATTTCCTTTAGCCAATATTCAAAGCTGGGTGGGGTAGTGGATTTCCAAGTCAACAGTATAAGTTTTTTCACAACCACCATCCCAAGCTGCAGAGCTGTCTGCATGTCAGACGTAAGTCCAAGAGCCTCTGTGGAGCATCCAAATATTGCCAGATCATGATTAGGTTTGATGTCCCTGTAATAGCATTTAGAAAACCATTTGAAAATGGCAGACTAAAATCCAAACAAAAAAAACAAAAGAGATGAGCTAAAGAACCCTCTGCAGAGTTGCATTTATCACATTGAGAGGACACTGATGGGAAGATCTGGCTCAGTTTTGTCTTTGAGTAGTGCAGCCTGTGAATTACCTTATACTGAATAAGTTTGTAGCGGGTATTAATGAAACAAGAATGAACCAGACTCATGGCTTTTTCCCAAAGCTCCACTGGCACATCTGCATATAAATCTTTTGCCCAGGATTCACGAAGATAATCAGAGGAGACCGGAACGGTCTACAAATTTTGAGATTAAATGTTTGGAGTCTGGAAATGTAACAGTCTTCTTTCCCACTGAGCTGTCCTGCAAACTGAACCCAGCGGTACCAACTATTCTGTTTCAGGATGTCACTAAGACCTCGCTCTTCCTCTACGGCATAATCTTCCCACTGATCAAATGGCACTCCTTTTACTCCAGGCCTAAAGCCATCAGCCCAGTCAGCCACTGTCCTGTGGACCCAATCTAATTTACTGCTATTGGAGTTACCACCCATTCTTTCAGGCTCAACACTCCTCACAGCAGTCTTCCTTTTGTGTGGCACAGTCTCTTTGTCAGCTGACATTGTCCTCCTTGTTGTAACAATCACTTCAACTGGCTTCACTGTCATTTCCTCCTGGTTTGAAGCTGGTTTGGCAGTTACAGCCAAAGTCCTTGC
>NW_018128031.1:20121-25483 GCF_001952655.1 Monopterus albus | reverse complement strand
TTGAGGGAACACTGATCTTCTCCCCAAGAGTCAGGGGGTCTGCTTGCCCACCATCCAGAAATCCACTCGATTCCACACACACGTCTTCCAGGTATTTGATCTGAATACGCAAAGAGACTGAAAGCGTCTATGTTCGAAGTCCAGCGTTGCTTAGACATATGCGCAACCCAAATGTCATGCTCCATATATCTCCAATCTTTAACGTTCGATGTCCACTCTTGCACACCTGGCCATTCCCTAGGTGCAGCCCTTTTACTTCTTACCACAGCTTCATCATCTCTCCCTTACTCTCCCTCCTCTGGAGAGTTAAGGAAGTGGAAGTACAGCTGGATCATGACCAATGTTTGGACAAAACCGGTCCTTGCATGTTCTTTTATGAAGAATGGTCAAAGACAAATCTGTCTTTTGAGATATTTATTACAATCAATATTTAAGGCAAAATATTCTGGAAAAGCAATACAGAGCTCTGGATTCCGTCTCTTTCTGAAGCCCTATCACAGAGAAGTCAGTGCAAGCTGCTGCAGGAAGGTGGAACCACGAGTTTCCTCTGCACAGAGAATTTATGATGAGAGTCATGCAAATAATCTGACGTCAGCCTGGTTGTCCTTCATCCTCGTTCCTTGGTTGGTTTCTTGACCTCGTTCTAATCTGACCCCTCATTTGATGATCTTGTCACCAGGCAGATTTTGAATCCTCTGTACAACATATCCTGACCTTTCGACCTAGACATTACCCTCCTACATACGTCTTTATAAACAGTTAGTTGTTGTCTGCAGGTTCAGGAAGAGCGCCACCGTTGCTAGGAGACCTGGTCTACTTCCTGTATGTGGTTTCCTGTCTCCTCTTACAGCCTTACACATGTCTCCTCTATTCTTGCAGCCAATGAAATGGTTAACACAAGTCAATCATAAAGCATATGATACTATTACAATACATATGAAAATAAACATGTGGACATATTTGCTAATGCAGATTATAATGTCAATTCTAGAATTTCATATGTTGATCAATGTTGATAATCCAAAGTCAAGCCAATCAGACCTTACACCCACACACTATTCTTGTGCAGTTTAGTCATCTCATTCTGTCTGCGCACACTTCCTGTTGTTGTGAGTCTCACTCTGCACTTCACCTACTCACAGCATTTTCCAAAGGTCAAATAGATTTAAACAGTTATTTGAACAGTTTTGCAAATATATATATAACATAGCACTATACCATTTTATCAAGAATTTCTTACACCAATATCACTGTCAGGAGGAGTATCAAGCTCACTCGCCTCCTCTGACACTGGCTGCTGCTCCAGGTGATGTTCATTTTCTTCTTTTTGCACCACTTCTGCCTCAGGGCTGTCTGTGTCCTTAGGGACCTTCACACAGTGGTTTAGGTGATACCATGTAGGTGAACCTTTCACCTGCACTGCACGGACAGTCGCACTGACCACCTCGTATGGACCTTCATGTCGAGGAAAGTCCCACTTTCTCAGAAATACTCTAACATACACCAAGTCTCCTAGTTTCACTTTGGGCAAAGATGGACCCTTCACGGCTCTGTACATGGGTGAAGGCATTGGCCGGCCAAGCAAAGCCTCATGTGGTGTTAGCCCCAGCGTTCTGTGTGCACTCTGCATGCCATGAGCGCCAGCGGCAAAGCATCTACCCAGTTTAACCCAGTGCACATGCAAATCTTAAGCAGTTTATTTTTCAGGATCCTATTACCCCTTGCGCTCTCCCCGTCCAAGCTCTTTCCCGGGGGTCAGACGGACCCCGGGACTTTCCGTTTTCCTCTTTGCCGGGGTCAGACCTTTTTCCTCTCTCCTCCCCTGGGGTCGATCTGACCCGGAATCCTTTCACTTTCCTCTCCTCGGGGTCGGTTTGACCCAGAACCTTTTCTCTCTCCTCCCCCTCTCTCCCCCCCTCTCTCCTCCTGCTTCTCTCCCTCTCCTCCCCTGGGGTCAATCTGACCCGGAATCTTTTCACTTTCCTCTCCTCGGGGTCGGTTTGACCCGGAACCTTTCTCTCTCCTCCCCCTCTCTCCTTCCTTTCCCGACCGGGCCCCGCCCTCGGGAAAGCGTGACCCCCAGCGGTCGTCCACGGAGGACCCTGCCCAAAAATGGAAAAAAAAAACGAAAATCCGGAGATCAGACTGTGAGGTTGGACAATACACACTACCATAATGCTGCTTGATTCCTAGCTTTTGCAAAACACACTTCACTGTTTTGTCCACAAACTGCTTCCCATTATCTGAACTGATTTTAATGGGCAAGCCAAACCTTGGACAAACTTCTTTACACAGGAACTTAGCCACTGTCTCTGCATTCTTGTGTTTAGCCGGCGTGGCGTCTGGCCACTGCTGAACTGATCTATTACCACAAGCATGTATCTCTTGCCCTGCACTGGTCTGACCATGTCTACAAAGTCCATGGTCAAGTGCATGAATGGGCCGTCTGGGTGTCCCGCAGGGGGCACTACACCCCGTTGAATATTGCACTTCAGACATGTCTCACAGCGAGTTAAGACTCCATCCACATGTTGTTACAGCTTTGGAGCCCAAAAATTCCACTCTCTATGTCTCTTCAGCACTTCACCTCTGGACTCATGGCTCAACCCATGAGCTTCAGTTATCAACAGAGACAGCAACCCACTAGGGGCCATCAAGAGCCCGTCATGGTTCCTCCACACTCCTTCACTATCTCTGACTGCTCCTCTCTGCACCCATAGCTGAGATTCAGCTCCTGGTACTTCATCTTGCAGCCGGGCCAAGTCCTTGAGAGTTATGTGCTCCTCTGCCTCTATGTCATGGACCACCATGATTGCTTTCTCACCTGCAGAGGCTGCACTTCAATGCATGGTCAGCAGCTGCATTTCCTTGTGTGACCACAGAATCATCCTTTTGATGAGCTGCACACTTGATGATAGAGCTTTTGGCTTCATCATTGCTGTTAACAGCAGATTTGGTGCCCATGTAACACAGGCGAACCATCAGCTTTCCTGAAGCCTCTTCCTTTCCATGCTGAACCAAACAGATGACAAACACCATGAGCAAAAGCTGAATCTATATACACATCAGCAAGCTCACACGCATGAGTCAGCTGCGCAGAGCAGGGCTGTTCACACTGTTGACTGCACACCACCTGCATCTGGCCATCTCTCACTTCTACCGCAACAAATCCTGCTTTGAGAGCCTCTCCCTCTCTAAAGCATGATCCGTTCACAAACAATGTCACATCCACAGCCTCTAGAGGCACAGTACTCAAGTCAGAGTGTAATTTGGCATATCTTTCTGCCTCAGCCACACAATCATGTGGCTCTCCCTCGAAGGGCAATGCAATAGAATCCGCTGGATTCTTCACTTTGCAAACATGCAATGTCACATCAGGGTACTCAAGTAGTCTGTGATAGTCACTGAGACGTTGTGTAGTTAACACAAATTTACCTCTCTCTATCAAGTTCACCAGTTTGAGATAAAATCTCCACAGGATAGCCCATTGTCAGGGCTGATGCTTTCTCATACATCAAATGTGCTGCAGCCAAGTGATGGTAACAAGGTGTTAGCCCCAGCTCAACTGGAGTTAAAGCCACTGAATAATATGCTAAAGGCTGCGCATGTGAACCCACTCCTGTCTTTTGGGTCAGCACCCCACAAGCATGGTTCTGTCGACATGACACGTACAGTATAACAAAAATGGTTTCCCATAGTCTAGGAGAGCAAGAGCTGGTGCTTGCTGCAGCAATGATTTGATTGTCTCAAATGCCATATTTCCTTCAGAAGTCCATGTCAAATTCCCCTGGAGGTTTCCCACACCTCCTGCTTTAACCATGTCTCTCAATGGAATAATAGTGGAATAACCATCAATCCACTCTGCACTATTGCCAGTCATTCCCAGAAATGTCATCATCTCCTTCACTGTGGTGGGCCTAGGTGTCTTGGACACCGCTTGCAACTGTGAGGGGGACACAGCTCACGTCCCTTCTCAGATCAATCTACCCAAATACTCCACTTGGTTCTGGTCATGGAGTCTTGGTGGCATGTCTCAAAATCTAGCATGCACAAAATGATGTCATCAACGTACTGGAGGACAGTGCTCCAGATCTTACCTGCCAAGTCCTCCATGTCCTCTTTCAGGACTTTGTTGAACACATGTGGGGTATGATTGAAGCCCATCGGAACTCGCGTGTAGGTATAAGAGCATCCCCTATACGTGAATGCGAAAAGGTGCCGACTGTTCTTGCTTAGCGGCACACTGAAGAACGCAGAACACAAATCAACCACCGTGAACCACTTGACGTCCAATGGAACATTTGACAACAGAGTATGTGGATTTGGAACTTCAGCTTGAAAATCTTCCACGACCTCATTTAGAGCTCGCAGGTCATGCACTAGTCTATACTTACTTTTGTCAGCTCTCTTTACTGGCAAAATTGGCGCATGTGCCTCCATGGATTCGGTTCAGCCACCAGCACACCTGCTTCCAGCAGGCCTCGTATCGTCTGCCTCCGCCTCAGGTTTTAGCGGATATTGCGGTCTCCATAAAGGTCTGCAGCCTGGTCTCAACCTTACCTCCATGGGTTGTGCAGACTTAATGAATCCCACATCAGTGTCATGTTTTGACCATAACTCTGCTGGCACTCTGGCCACCATTTCTTTTTCAGTGTCTGAATGTTGATGGCAGAACACAGGTTGGCAGGGGAGTCGGATTACCTGAGGATGAGCCCAGCCTGAACCACAGATGAATATCTTATTAAAAGATCCATCTTCCTTCAGCCAAATGTTTTTTGTTGTCTGTTGGCACAAATTTTGCTTCTTTTGACTCTACAATCATTGGACCCAAATGCTTTGGCTCATAACCTGGGTTTACCAATAGTGTAACATGTGGAACACTGTTTTTTATTTTGAATTCTTGGTTCAGATACAGACCTCTCTCTACTACCACTGCAGCTCCTTGCTTGCCAAGCACAATGGAAGAAGACTGTATTTGAACTGTCTCTGGCTGGTCCTTAAGCCAAATGTGGATCCAGACTTATAGTATTGGACAGTGCAGTGAGGACGACAGGCAGGGGACAAAGCTTCTGGCATATTGGCTTTAATGAAGTCCATCCATGTTTTAGCTGGCTCCATAAAGGTGTCACTCAAATCGCTGAGCCAGTAGACCACTGCCTCTGCTCTTCTCACAGTCATTTGGCTCTGTGCAGTGTTGACAAGCACTCCAGCTGGGGTGCACTAAATGTCACAGTCCAGTTTGCACAAAGCATCTCGTCCTAGCAAATTCACAGGAGTTTGATCTGATATCAACAGTTTTTCCCTGAAATTGCAGAGGAACAGGGTGTGAAATGGGAATCAGTTGTTTCATCCCTGAGAATCC
>NW_018128031.1:13945-16564 GCF_001952655.1 Monopterus albus | reverse complement strand
GTGTGCGTGGGATTGGCATTCCCACCATAATGGCTAATGTCCATTGAATTCCATTGTTCTTTTGCTCTTTGTGACCCAGAGAGTTGAGACGCAGATGGGAAAAATGCTGCCTGTGATTGCTGTGAGTGCAAATCTGGGCCTTGCCTCCTCCAAAACCTTCCATTCTCCCTTTTCTGGTTCCAACATCTGTTCAGCTCAAGTTGAAGCTACCAAGATACTTTTATTAACTGTATATTAGGACAGAGTTTATGCCTCTTTTAGAATCTATTCTAGTTCCACTTTGCATTTTATTTTGTCTTAGTTTTCCCCTTGTTCAGTTTCCCTCCTGTCGACTCAGTCAACTCAGTGCAGCTGAGCCTTATTAATTTTTTTTCCCTGCTGGCAAAAAGGATGTAATGAGTTAGCTGAGAGTTGTGTGGTGGCTTGCCGGGAAGCCTTCAGACCTCCTCTGATAGAGGAAGCTGTACCATTAGGTAATTAATGGCTCTATGTGTTGTCAGGTACAGTATTTCTGTTAATCTCCTCTTCAAAGCCTATACTTCAAGTTGGCTGTAGCAATTTGGGTTCTGTTCTGCTCCCATGAAAACACAGCAGCAAATGCCACAGTGAGCAGAAAAGGTTTGTTCTGATAAAAAACAGAGCTGCAGAGCAGGCAGATAAGAGATCAGGGTTAAACTGGTCTGGTTGCAGTCTCAAATGAACTGCGGAGATTGAAAATGTGAGAAGCACACAAAATTAGAATATCATGACAAAGTTCAACATTGTAGGCTCCCTGTGTCCCAATCTAGTCAGCTAATTAATGCAAAACACCTGCAAAGGTTTCCTCAGCCTTGAAATTGTCTCAGTCTGGCTTAGTAGGCTTCAGAATCATGGGGAAGACTGCTGACTTGACGGTTGTGCAGATGACCATCATTGACACCCTCCATAAGGAGGAAAAGTCTCAAAAGTTTACAACTATGTCATTTATCAAAACAGCCACCACCGCAGCTTGGCCCTTGTTATAGTTACACTTACAAATATTACATTTTGCCATTAGAAAACGAAGGTTTATTATCAAATATATCATATTCTTCTCCTTCTTGTGATCACAAGTCCCCCCCCAAAATGTTTTTAAAGAAGTAACAGAAGTCTGAGGTGTATGACTGTGGAAAAATAATCAGGCATGCTTTATGATTTATGAGTGTAGTAATAAGACTATAACACTGAAAGACAAGCAGATCTAGGAATTATTTGTTTTTGTTTTTTTTCTTAAATCTGTTTTTGGCCAAAATGAGAACCACAAGCTGATTACAAAAACACTTATAGGCTACAGCTTCTGCATGATACGGTCTATACACAAAAATATGAAATGCGATCGAAGGAATAAATTGTAGACTTATATCCTGTAGAGGGCAGTAACAAAATCACTGAATGATAAGAAGAAGAAGAAAAAGAAGAAGAAGAAGAAGACACCAGACCGGATATGAAATCAAAATAGTGACGGAAGAAGAAAAATGGAGGCGGCGGTGTTTATTTTGGCACTCGTGGACTGTTGTGCGCTTATTTTCCTCTCGGTGTACTTTGTATCCTTTTGGTCATTGTGTTTGCTGGCGGGTGTCGAACCTATCCATCAAAACAGTTCGCTGGCTGTAAGGCCTTGTGTTTTCCTTTACTCATCTGCACAGACATGTTCCTTTACTTATATTATCGCATTACACGGCAACTAGCTAACAGGTTAGCCACCTTGTTCCGACCGTGAGCCTGTCGTGAACTAAGAAAACCTGCTTCCTACTGCACAGTAACAGCGTGAGAAAGTTACAATGAAAGTTTTAAGCAACATAAAGTCAAAGCTATTTTCAGGCTGTTAACCTTTGTCTGCTCGTGACATGAACAAACGTGTGACTATTTCATATTGGCTTGTGACTCAGTAAGTGTGATTATCTTGTAACAAAATGGGCGTACTGAAATAGTTTACACATCGATAAATCAGCATTAACCCATTTACTGAGACAACAAAAACACAAGATACTACATCCAACTGCATAAACTTAGTTCATAACCATAAAAAGAGAAAGGAGTGTTTTGTACTGTTACAAACCTTTGGTGTGCTGCAAGCCATCAGATGAGGTAAAACAAATGCACAAAAGTAGTAATCATAACTAGGTTATAAGATGAATAAGACCAATATACACAGACTACCCGTTTTGTGGAATATGCATATTTAGGTGGATGTCATTGTCATCTTGCTGGTTCTGAGAGAAAGGTGTCAAAATACTGCATCACAGCCCACTGAATATGGGGCTGTGTAGCTGCAGACTGGTCAGAGTGCTCCATGCTGACACCTGTACACCACTGAAAGTGCCTACAACATGCACGTGAGCATTAGAACTGGACCACGGAGCAGTGAAGGACAGCTGTGCATTGCTTGCCTGGGGAAGAGCAGCATCAGGATGCACTGTGGGAGGAAGGCAAGTCGGCAGAGGCAGTGTGATGCTTTGAGCAATGTCTTGCTGGGAAACCTTGGGTCCTGCCATTCAGTTGGCTGTAACTTGAGACATACCACTTACCTAAACACTGTTGCAGACCAAGTACACCCCTACATGGGAATGGTATTCCCTAATGGGAGTGGCCTCTTTCAGC
>NW_018128031.1:0-13925 GCF_001952655.1 Monopterus albus | reverse complement strand
TGCCACACTGCAAAAATAGTTCAGGAATGGTTTGAGAAGTGCAACAATAGGTTCAAGGTGTTGACTTTGTCTCTAGGTTCCACAGATCTTAATCTAATCTGGTGTCCGTGGGATGTGTTGGAAAAATATGTATGATCCGTGGAGGTCCCACCTTCAACTTACAAGAATTAAAGGACCGGCAGCTGTTTAGGTGTCAGATACCAGAGATGAACTTCATAGGTCTTGCGGAGTCTATATCTATATGTAGATATATTATATATGCACACACACACACAGCATCTATTGAAACCACTCAACAGTCAAGGTGCCTGTCATCAGTCTGTTTTATCCAGTGGAATGAAAAAGCTGGGAAGCAGGGAATTAAGACAGCAACATGAAGAATGCATTAATGCCTTGACTTAAAGATCAGATTATTACCCTGTCTGATTTAGAATGTGATTACATCAATGCAAGAGCCTGCTGCTCCAAACTGAACAAAGTAAGTGATGTTAGTCTGGATTGTTACTGATTTATGTACATATACCTCACATATTTGAACTTATATGTGAGGTATATGTATTCATGATGGCTTTTATTTTTGGTATCTTTTGTTTGTCTTGATTTATTGTTATTATAATCATTGGGATGATGGCTATTAAAGATGATTTACTCCCTTTTTTTAAGTGTTATAGAAATGTTTATTAGTATTTTGCTATTTTATTTTTTTTAATGTTTGATTTATGTATTTTATGTTTCAGTGGGTAATTCCAGAGATGGTTGGCCAGTGTCTCTCGACTATGCTGATGTTGGTCTCCATGCATTGGTTCATCTTTCTCCTGAACCTGCCTGTAGCAGCCTGGAACTTTTATCGGTATGTTCATACTGCCAATCTTTTGCACCATTTGTAAGGTAATAGACATATGGTGCTGTAAAAAAGGTTTTGCCCCATCCTAACTCTATCATGTCTCAAAAAAGGAAATTGTTGTAGTTCATTTTTAATTTATGTTGTACAAATAAAGCCAGTTGTGACTAATTTCATGTGCTAAATTGTTTATCAAGCTTCTATCAATGGAGTGGGTGAATTAAAATAGGTAAATCAAGATTAGAGGACTTTGACAAAAATTGCTTTCAGTGTTACTGGTGTTAAGCAAACTTAGCAAGTGACATGTAAGATTGAAAAAGTTTAGATGTCTGCAAAAGTACCCAGTTTTAAATGCAGAGATGCATACCATATACCATTTTTATAATACATTTTAAAATAGATGTAAATACAATCAAATTTAACCGTTGTGTTGCGTCCAGGTCAAATTGACCCTTTTTTAGATTTTTACTAAAAGAAAACTGACAAAAGAAAAAGAGCTGTTGACCTGAATCTACATGGGCTATACATTATATTTACATATAAATAGCTCTTGATTGCAGTGTGTCATTTTATCTTCAATCGTCCAGCACCATGAGCAAAAGGTACACTGCTCAGAAAGCCATAGAGCTATTTTTAGCAGAGAGTGAGACAGATAGTGGAGGGGAAGAAGAGGATGTCTTGGAATTAACTGTGGTTAATCACATTTACCAGGACAATACTGAAGAAACTTCTGAATATGAGAGTGAATTTGAGGATGATGAGGACTCAGAGCACACAGCAGAAGAAACTACAAATCCCACTGCTGGAGGAGGCCCACAGCCAACTACATCCAAGAATGGCCAGACTGAATGGTTTTCATGTTCAATGGGTGAAGCCCCTGGTTCAGCTGCTAACAAAATAAGGATGGTACCAGGACCCACACGAGTGGCTGTGACACATGCTCATGATATAGTGTCATCATTTGAACTGCTGATTCCTCACTCAATCTAGAAAATAATTCTGGACATGACCAACCTTGAGGGAAGACGTGTTTTTTGGGAGCAGTGGAAAGAGATGGACCACATATATTTGCGTGCCTACTTTGGGATCCTCATCCTTGCAGGTGTCTACAGATCCAGAGGGGAGTCAACTGAAAGTCTGTGGCATGCTGAGAGAGTGATTTTTGAAGCCACAATGTTGCTGGAGAGCTTCCGCATATTCTCCAGGGTTATCAGGTTTGATGATCGGGAATCAAGACCTGCTAGGCAGAGGAAGGACAAGTTGGCATCCATCCGTACTGTGTGGGACAAGTGGGTGGAACATCTTCCACTTCTCTATAACCCTGGGCCCAATGTGACTGTAGATGAACAGCTTGTGGGGTTTAGAGGCCGTTGCCCCTTCAGGCAGTATAAGCCCTCCATACTGTCCGCTCTGCTGTGCCTGAGGCTGTAGGTGCGGTATATGTGACTGAGCAGAGTGTGAGCTGGGTGGTGTGGATCTCTGATTTTGTGTTCTGCCCTTTTATGACAGCGCTGTGTGTACAGTGTGTCCACAGCAGCCAGTTCAGTCCCAATGATTCTCTCTGCAGTCATTATGACCCTTTGAAGAGCCTTCCTCTCTGCCTGTGTGGTGTTACCATACCAGACTGTGATGCCAGTAGTGAGGATGCTCTCTACCAGTCCTCTATAAGTGTGGGTAAGAGGGCGATGGTTCAACCCAGCTTTTCTGAGCCGCCTGATGAAGTATAGCTGCTGCCTGGCTTTCTTCATTGTGGTCTTCATGGTGTCGGCTGTGTTCAGTGACCAGCTCAGGTCACATGTCACCTGCAGGCCTGGGGGAACTTGTGGCTGTCAGGCCTCCCCACCTCAGTCCCTTTGATGGTCATAGGCAGCCGAGGGGAGGGGTTCTTCCTGAAGTTTACAATTGTTTTTTTTGTCTTGATGTTGCGGATGAGGTCATAAAGGCTTGTCTCACTTTTGCCAAAAAACATCTTAAGGATAATAATTTTATTTGGCCAAGTATGTTACACACACAAGGAATTTGTTTCCGGTACAGAACCGCTGCAGCCATCTGCGGCGCCAATTCACGCCAATGCCTCTAACCATTGGGGGCAACTTGGGGGTTCAGTGTCTTGCCCAAGGACACTTCAATATGTGGACTGCTGGCACCATGATTCAAACCTCCAACCCTCCGGTTGGGAGACAACCGCTCTACACACTGAACTACAGTTGCCCTTGATAATCCCCAAGACTTTTGGGAAAATCTTATGTGGACTGATGAGACAAAAGTTGAACTGTTCGGAAGGCGTGCATCCCATTACATCTGGCGTAGAAGAAACACAGCATTTCAGAAAAAGTACATCATACCAACAGCCAAATATGGTCGTAGTAGTGTGATGGTCAGAGGCTGCTTTGCTGTTTCAGGACCTGGACTACTTGCTGTGATTGATGGAATTATGAATTCTGCTTTCTACCAAAAAAACCTGAAGGAGAATGTCCGGCCATCAGTTCATGACCTCAAGCTGAAGCGCACTTGGGTTCTGCAGCAAGACAATGATCCAAGACACACCAGTAAGTCCACCTCTGAATGGCTTAAAAACAAAACAGTCTAGTCAAAGTCCAGACTTGAATCCGATTGAGATGCTGTGGTGTGACCTTAAAAAGGCAGTTCATGCTTGAAAACCCTCCAGTGTGACTGAATTAAAACAATTCTGCACAGAAGAGTGGGTCAAAATTCCTCCACGGTGATGTGAACGACTCATTGCCAGTTATCGCAAATGCTTGATTGCAGTTGTTGCTGCTGAGGGTGGCACAACCAGTTACTAGGTTTAGGGAACAATTACTTTTTTACATAGGGCTATGCAGGTTCACATAGTTTTTTTCCCCCCTTAAATAAAATCACCTAAAAACTGCATTTTGTGGTTACTTTGGTTATGTTTGTCTAATATTTAAATTTGTTTGATGATCTGAAACATTTAAGTCTGACAAAAATGCAAAAAATAAAAAAACAGGAATGAGGCAAATACTTTTTCACAGCACTGTATAGCTGTTGCATTTATACAGCAACTGATATTCCTTTGTTATTTCTGTGTGAGTGAGCTCATTGCACTGAAGGAGCAGGACTGCATTATCAGACCTTTCAGGTATTCACCGAATTAGCCTGTACTCCTATCAGATCAGGAAATATAGGATGTAGTGTTATATATTTATATAATGCTTTTTAAAATGACAGATGAAGATTTTATCACATCACACGTTTAGTCTATTGTAAGTAAGGACACAAAGTTCATTTTTTACTCTCCATGGTGCAATGAGGCTCTTGGGTTTACACTTTTTTGTATTTGCTGGTCCTGTAGCCACATCAAGGTTCCGATGGGAAACACAGGTGTGTTTGATCCCACTGAGATCCACAACCGAGGTCAGCTCAAGTCACACATGAAGGAGGCAAGTCAAAGTCCAGACCTGAATCCAATCGAGAATCTGTGGAAAGAACTGACAACTGCTGTTCACAAACGCTCTCCATCCAATCTCACTGAGCTCGAGCTGTTTTGCAAGGAGGCATGGGCAAAAATTTCAGTCTCTCGATGTGCAAAACTGATAGAGACATACCCCAAGCGACTTACAGCTGTAATCGCAGCAAAAGGTGGCGCTACCAAGTATTAACTTAAGGGGGCTGAATAATTTTGCACGCCCAATTTTTCAGTTTTTTATTTGTTAAAAAAGTTTGAAATATCCAATAAATTTCGTTCCACTTCATGATTGTGTCCCACTTGTTGTTGATTCTTCACAAAAAATTACAGTTTTATATCTTTATGTTTGAAGCCTGAAATGTGGCAAAAGGTCGCAAAGTTCAAGGGGGCCGAATACCTTCGCAAGGCACTGTATATTTATATAATGCTTTTTAAAATGACAGATGAAGATTTTATCACATCACACGTTTAGTCTATTGTAAGTAAGGACACAAAGTTCATTTTTTACTCTCCATGGTGCAATGAGGCTCTTGGGTTTACACTTTTTTGTATTTGCTGGTCCTGTAGCCACATCAAGGTTCCGATGGGAAACACAGGTGTGTTTGATCCCACTGAGATCCACAACCGAGGTCAGCTCAAGTCACACATGAAGGAGGCCATGATTAAACTGGGTTACCACCTGCTCTGCTTCTTCATTTATTTGTACAGGTGGGATCAACAGCATCTACAGACTTGCTGATATTCAGTTACGTGTTCATGTCTTTAAGTCTGTTCTGTATTAACACAGATTCATCCCATCTTGTTTTTGCAGCATGATCCTGGCTCTAATCAATGACTGAAGCGCTCAGCTGCCTAACTCCAAACTTCAGGGTTTGATGTTTCTCTCCCTAAACCCCGCTTCTGTACTGTATACATCAAATTTTTCAGAACAGCACAGAGTTGACTTTTGGTGAGCTCTTGCTGAGTGTGAACACTTCAGTATCATTGTGACAAAAACTCCAACAGCCACTGTGTTCTGTTGTATAATTATATAATCTGTTATCTTCCCCAAACCTTCACCTGCCACAGTGAGTAATAACATCAACAGCAGTTACACAGCAGCAAGAAATATTTAACATTTTTATAGTGGAGTAAATGTGGAGTAAATATGCTTCCTTCAGCAGATGGAAACAGAAATAGTGAGTGACAAGGCCATATTACCAGGTACAATAATAAGTTATTTCTCAGTCTTTTGCACCATACAGTAGATGGCTCAATTTATTTTTTTATTTTTTAACAAATACAAATTAGGGAATTTTGCATCAAATCTCAAATTATATCATATTTCTTCCCTGTTGTGATTTTTGGTCTGAACAGCTACTGAACCTCCTTACCACATGTGCAGGCTTTGACCTGCTGCCACATGATTGGCTAAGTAGATATTTACATTAACCAGCAGGTGTACAGGTGGAACTCATAAAGTGGCCACTGAGTGTACTGTACTGCATATTCTGGTCATTTTGTGCAGTGGCACAGTATAGAGCTTAGCTCTGGCCTGGTGTCACCTTTTGTTACCATACATGACAGAATAAGCTGTGCATTACTTCCTGCTCAGTACTCTAAAATACATGTGTGGCTTCTGTCATCACTTTATTAACCTATTTAGTTGCACAGTTCAAGACATGGTGGACTGTGTGAATTTGTAGCTGTTGGCACGAATCAGACTGGAGGCATGGTTTACTGATGTATATCCTGCTGTCACCTGTAGCTTTGCAGAGTATATGACACCATCAGCCCTGTTGTTCCCTACCAGTGACTATTCAACTGACTGGGCTGAATTGAGTCAGTTGGAGCTCTCTGATTGGCTGTTCAAAGTCATAATTTTTCCCTTTTTCCACACTTGTGCCTTTTCTTTTCTGATTCCATAAGTAAATTAAAACTCACACTGTATTCACACATACAGTGACAAAATAGTTTGCTGTGTCAGGCGTTCGGTGAATCTTTGGTGTGTTGTGTTGAGCATGTAATTTACATTTGTGTTTTATGATGTATCCACCATTATGTACTGCTATTTCTGACAGCGATTAGTTTCCCCACATCATTCTTTTTTGCATTTTAAGACAGATTTTTACATACACTTTTAAGACATTAAAACAGAAACAAAGTCACCATTCCAGAAACGTCATGTTACCATACATGTTTAGCAAGTCAGGTTAGGCTACCTACTTAGGCAGGAACAAAAGTAATGTTCTCATAGTTCATCAGAGACAAATTTATTTGAATTTTAATTCACAGTGGCAGAATTCCATTGTATCAAAAGTTTAAATACAGCAAGTCCATTGTCTCTTTAAACAGTTTCCATACACCTCAGCCAGTTACATATAACTTCCACAACTCCTGGTATTTAATTCTATAAACATTCCCTGTCTTAGGTCAGTTATCATCACTGCTTTATTTTAAGAATGTGAGATGTCAGAATTATAGTAGACAAAAAGATTTATTTCAGTTTTTGTTTCTTTCGTCACATTCCCAGTGGGTCAGAAGTTTACATACACTCAGTCAGTATTTGGTAGCATTGCCTTTAAATTGTTTAACGTGGGTCAGACATTTCGGGATGCCTTCCACAAGCTTCTTACAAGTGGGTGACTGTGGTTCAGTGGGTAGGGTGGTCGTCTCCCAACTAGAGGGTTGGAGGATCGAAGGGTCCCTGTAAATCCACATGTCAAAGTGTCCTTGGGCAAGACACTGAACCCCAAGTTGACCCAATGGTTAGAGCCATTGGTGTGGGTTGGCGCCACAGATGGCTGCCTCGGTTCTGTACCAGAAACAAATTCCTTGTGTGTAGCATACTTGTCCAAATAAAGTGATTATCCTTATCCAATAAGCTGGTGGAATTTCAGCCCATTCCTCCTGACACAACTGGTGGAGGCAACACAATTAGCGGCCTCCTTGCTCACACACACTTTTTCAGTTCTTCACACAAATTTTCTATTGGATTGAGGTCAGGGCTTTGTGATGGCCACTCCAGTACCTTGACTTTGAGGCCCTTGAGCCATTTTGACACAACTTTGGAAATCTGTTTGGGGTTATTGGCCATTTGGAAAAACCATTTGTGACCAAGCTTTAACTTCTTGGCTGATGTCTTGAGACATTCCTTCAATAAAACCACATAATCATGATGCCATCTATTTTGTGATGCTGCCAACCCTGTGCTTCACTGTTGGGATGGTGTTCTGTAGCTTGCAAGCCTCCCCCTTTTTCCTCCAGACATAGCAATGGTCATTATGGCCAAACAGTTCAGTTTTTGTTTCATCAGACCAGAGGATATTTCTCCAAAAAGTCAGATCTTTGTCCTCATGTGCAGCTGCAAACTGTAGTCTGCCTTTTTATGGAACAGTGGCTTCTTCTTGCTATAGGACTCATTTTACTGTGGATATAGAGACTTTGGTAATGGTTTCCTCCAGTCTTGTCACAAGGTCCTTTGCTGTTGTTCTGGGACTTATTTGCACTTTTCTGACCAAAGTACATTCACCTCTAGGAGATAGAACACATCTCCTTCTTTAGTGGTATGATGGCTGCGTTGTCCCATGGTGTTTATATGTGCATAGTATTGTTTGTCGCATAGTTTGGAGGTCTATAGTTTTTTCTTTCTGTGGCCTTGGCTGATTTCTTTTGATTTTCCCATGATGTCAAACAAAAAGGTACTGGTTTTGAAGGTAGGCCCTAAAATCCATCCACAGCTGCACCTCCTGTTGACTCAGATGATGTCAATTAGCCCATCAGAAACTTCTAAAGCCATGGCAACATTTTCTGGAATTTTCCCAGCTGTTTAAAGGCACAGTCAGCTGAGTGTATTTAAAATTCTGACCCACTGGAGTTGTGATATAGTGAATTATAAGTGAAATAATCCGTAAACAACTGTTGGAAAAATTACTTAACATGCATGCCAAAACGTTTATTAGCATGACATCTCTGAGTGGCTAAAAAAAATCAGTTTTAATGACTTAAAACTAAGTTTATTAGCATGACATCTCTGAGTGGCTAAAAAAAAATCAGTTTTAACTTCAGCTAAACTTTTAACTTCAGTGGTATATAACAACCAGTAGCTTGAGATTGACTAATTGTCATTGGGAGTCAGTTGGGGGTGTATCATGGTGTCCTTTTGCTCGTTATCATGGGAAAATCTGAAGAAATCAGCCAAGACCTTAGGAAAAAAACATTATGGACATCCTTGGGAGAAATTTCCAAATATTTGAAGGTATCACATTCGTGTGTAGTAACAACAGTACACAGTCATAAGTGACCACATGACACACAGCAATCGCAATGTTCAGGAAGGAGCTGTGTACTGACTCCTAGAGATGACTCTATTTTGGTGCAGAAGATTCAAAAGCATCCCAGGACAAAAGTTAAGGAACTGGTAAAGATGTTAGAAGTAACTGGTACAAAGATATTGATATGCACACTAAAAAGAGTGCTGTATCATCATAACCTGAAAGACTGATCCCCCAAGGACGAAGTCACTACTCCAGAACTGACAATCAACACTACAGTTTGCAGATGAGCACTCTGAAGATCTTAACTTTTGGAGGAATGTTCTCTGGTCAGGGGAGACAAAAATAGAACTATTAAGCCATGATGATCAATATCTTAAGGAAAAAGGGTGAGGCTTGTAACCCAAAGAATACCATCCTAACCATGAAGCTCAGAGGTGGCAGTGTCATGTTGCAGGGTTGTTATGCTGCAAGAGGCACATCAAAGCTGTGATCTTAATCCAATAGAAAATTTGTGAGCAGAACTGAAACAGCGGGTTTGTGCAAGGAGGCCCACAAACATGACTCAGCTGCAGGAGTTCTGCCAGGAGCACTGGGCTGAAATTCCAACGGTGTCGTGCAAAGCTTGTGAAAGGCTATACCAAGTGTTTGATTCAAGTTAGATAGCTTAAGGGCAATGCCATCAAATGTTAGTGTTAGAAATAACCCAATTCTTTTGTTAGACGCGTGAGAAGTGAAGGCAGGAGAGGACTGTTTAAAATCAACAGGATGTTTACTCAAAGTCTGGGCACAGGTGAAGCCATAAAGGGCTGGGATCAGAGAGGCAGAGCGCCCGCAGGAGATCCGTTCTCTGAACCCTGAGTTATGTTTTCACAATACTTTTATCTTCTTGGGCTGCTCCGCCCTGGACAACATTTCACACTTCGTAATCCTGTTGGCCATTTGGTGTGAGTTGGTCTACCCTTGCCTGCGCCTGCTTGCTGAAATGTGATCTAAACCAGGTGTGTGTGTTTCTTTGATCCATGGACATTGAATAGCGGGTTGTCTGGGTTGCAGGCTCCCCGTGTGGGTGATGCTAATAAGTATGCTAAACTGGCCAGGTGGTCATCTCAGGTTGTGGGCCCCCTGTCTCTGCAGGACACTCCATGACAAATCAGAACTTGGAATATGCTAAGTGGGTCTAGGTGAAGGTGCAAAACAGGCCAACAGGTCTTTGTTAAAATGTAAAATAGGCTGTCTGGTTACCTGAAGGTACAAACACTATGTCTACACAGAAGTTAAAGCAGGCAGTTTCTGCTTCAGTATCACTTGACTCTCATCCATACAATTGTAAGATATATAAGCAAGGAAAATAAATGTATTAAAAGTAACCAAAGCTCAGTAGTTCTAGACAATCATCAATACAGTTGTAACATATATATATAAACAAGGAAAATAAAGGTATGAAAAGTAACTAAAAGAGAATGAAGAACTGAAAAGTAACTAAAGGAAACTAGAGTTATGCAGCATAACTAAAGGGAACTAAAGGTATGGAAAAGTAACTAAACCTTATAAAGTAACTAGAGCCTATAAGAATCCAATCTTACATTAGTGTGTATAAACTTTTGACCCTCCGAGAATGTGATAAATAATGCTGAAGTAACAAATTCTCACAGCTATTCTGAAATTTCACATAATCAGAGAAAGTACGTAGTTGGACTAACTGAACTAACAGGGAAAATATATTGAAATGTTCCAAACTGTAAAAAGGTTATTGCATTTAGCTAAGGTGTGTGTAAATTTCTAACCTTAACTTTATATTACAATAACTCCTTAGACACATATTGTAGGGAACTGGGAAGCCAGAGAATACTACAACATTATTTTTTCTCTGTTTTGTTTAAAATTCCCTTGGAACAGAGTGGAGCAGCGAGCAGGTCTGTGTTTTGGTTTCCATTGGAATCGGGATGATTGTGATTGGCTCTCACCTGACTGACACTCGCACCGCATCAGAGGATATTTGCATCAAGTTGAATTTTCATCAACTTTATGCAGATACTTCTGTAATTGGGCACTTTTTAATTTGTCAAGCTCCATGGGGGGCACAGGACTGCAGAGCCAGGACTCATTCACAATGACTGGCAGCAGTTGCTTGCCCAGCCTTTTGAATCCATATGTGCAACTCATGCAATTTGCAGTTTTTTTGTCAGACATCATTTATAATTTATACCATGGGACAGCTGATCAAATTTGCAGTGGTGTGAAAATGGTAGACTAATTTGTTTGTTAACACAGACTACTCAGAGCCCATGGTATGCTTTTCTGTGTTTTCTGACTTATCTACAATGTTACAGTGGTGAATTATCATCTTAAACATGACTGAAAGCTCAAAAAACAAGTTGTACCTATGTTGTACTTATATGGAGAAGCAGCTTGGTATATAAAATGCATCTTGATGGGTAAACAGATTTCAACATGACATCAGCAACAGGAGAGGCTCTCGGGTTTTTATCATTCTGAAATAATTACAGACTATTTGGAGTTATGATGAGTGCAGAGCTCATCTAGAGGTACCGAAGCTTAAACATTAAATGGCTGGAAATGGGAAAAATGAGCATTCCATGGCCACTTTATGTTCTGATAGACTGGTGGAAGAAAGGATTCAATTCTCATAGTTGCAGATTTTATTTGGTTCCAGTGATGCAAATATGAAGGCATATGTTCTCCTGTGTAATCCCTCTCATCCTATGGTAAAATAACATACTATATTTTCCTGCATTTCTATGAAACCGACTGTTTATTTTCCAGTCTTTCAGACTTTTCTCACATCTGTTTATATTTGAACCTGACATGAACCAGCTACAGTAATTTTATACCTCATGCTGACAACTAACATTAGTCACAGGCATTATTGCAGTAAGAATACTTCATCACGAGTAAATGCATATGTGAGAGAAGCTAGGCCAAGCAAGATGTATAAACCTAAGAGATATAAAATACAAGAAGCATGCAGAATATGAAAGATGTAAAAAAGATAAATCAGAGAATATCAGAAAAAAGCACCCAACAACTACTGATACATATGTCATCTCTCATGGACATAGTGCTCACAGTTGACAAATCAAAGTAAAACCCAACATTAAGTAGCAATAATAACTTTTACTTATATGACACAATTAATGTTTAAAAACAATTTACAGTAAAAGCTAACAATAAAAATAGAATCCAAAACATTTAATAAAAAGCAAACTGAAATAATTTTACATCTAATACAAATACAATCAGTTAACAAAACCGGTTAAAAAACAGTGGGATTTAATAAGAACTAATAAGGTACTGGGTGAGTGTAAAGTGTTCATCTGGGTTCATTTGTGAGAGCCATACCACATGATTCACATACATTTTTTTAAGGACATGTTTTTAGCCTTTATAGTTTATAGTGGAAATTTGCAGTCACTTGCTGATGGATCTCAGAATCAGCTTTATTGGCCAGTTGTGATGGGGACATGAGGAATTTGACTCTGGTACATCGGCTCTCAATGTGCATACAGTCCTCTTTGCTTTTGTTGTTTTGCTTACTTGGTGTCACTTTGTACAGCTTAATCCAACACTGCCGGTCTTTCGTGTCTCTGAACTGCTTCAGTTCTCATATTATCATACTTGACTGTAACAAAATGGACTGTAAACTTGTATAGCATATTTGCTATCAAAGTATCAAAGCTTTTCCAAACATTAGCAGTTTATGATGGTATTTAAGTGGAGTGTTATGTTATGAAGCACCAGTGATCAGCAGATGAATCACGAATCCTGCTGTGAGACTTTTTATGCATACAGGACCTGCCAGAATTCACTAACTACAGCTCGGCCTACACACATTAACAAACACACAGACTCGTACTGGTATCTTTGTGAGGGCATTCATTGACAAGCTTAGCTTAGCTTAGCTTGTTACCCTAATTTTAACCTTCACAATGCAACTTTCCACCAGAAAGTTCCTGGTTGTTCCTAGGAACAAAAGTCTAAGAACTGTCCCTTGAGTAAGACCCTCGAGCGCATTGTGATTTGGATTTCCACAGCAGGGCCAAAGCTGTGGGAAGATTAAACAAAATTCTCACAGCAGCAGGGTTGTAAGAATGCCACGTGTAAAACACAGTGCAGTACTTGACCAGTCAGTAACATTCAGTACTGAAAACACAAAATATTCCTGTTCCCTATTGAAATGTTCCATTAGTGAAAATGGGACTTAAGGTTCCTTTGGATTTAGGTTAAGATTAGGGTTGAAAATTTAACTCAAAAATCAATTGCTAACCCTCAAACAGGTCTTTGATGGGGTGTGAGAAACCAAAATGTCCTCACTTTCATGATGTAAAACTCTGACTGGTCCTCACATTGTATAGTCATACAAGCATACTGTACAGTCATGAGTATTACACATCACTGGGCAGAGTATACAGGAGACACACTGGCCACACATACAGTGGAACAAAATTATGCTGTATTATTACTGTATGAATGATGTCAGTCGTGCACTGATGTATTTACTGAATGACTTTTGCATTGAACACACTTTGTGAAACTTTTGACACTGCCTGTTTGAAAGGTAGGTCTCAGCTTTTCATTGGAACGCTAGAGTTGTGCACTTTTTATTTTGTTACAGTAAGTGTATAGACATAGCAGTGATGACTGCACAGTACCTGCTCTGTACTATGCAAGGCCTGTGTTTAGTGCTGGGTATCAAACTTCAATAATTATGACATCCATTGAATTACTTCAATACTGAGTTTCAAAAAATGTCGATTATAAATAAAAATGCTTTTCTGCATTTCTATTTATTGATATTGATGTCACCAGAACTTAAGGTTGTGGTAAATAGGTTGACTTTTTATGTTATGAAACTGCTTTGAGTGCACAAAAATGCCAAGGAATTGAAAATAAAACTAAAGATCTGTACCAAAATGTTTTTTTTTTTGTTTTTTGTTAAAAATTATTTAATAAAATGGCTATTGAAAAAGTATAATTTAGGAACTGGTATTGAAACCTTTGGAATGATATCTGGCCCTTGTTGTGTTTGCATGTGCAGGTATTGTGGAGCCATTTCCTCCTTCAATGTAGGTGAACTGGGAGGACTGCTGCTGAATAAGTTCATGTCTGATTCATACTGTCTTGTGGACTTAAGTTTTGGAAGGAAATGTGGCGTTTAATAAATAAAAATGAAATTGTGTTTGTCCTCACAAATAAATGACTGCATTGTAACTTTGCAGCAGTGACCTATATACTTTTTATTTATTGCAACACAAAATAACACATTTACAAGACAAAGCACATATAGTACATGAGACAACAGATATTAACAAAAGAGGTAAAGGGATTATTAATTGAAGGTAAATGGTAAATGGTCTTATAC
>NW_018128030.1:1589419-1603186 GCF_001952655.1 Monopterus albus | reverse complement strand
ATGCTTCAAATGCAGACGCACTGACTGGGGATGCACTGCAGCAACATGTTGGGATGCCACTGGTGATATAATGAATTCATCTGTCCGGTTAGATCTATGGGAGCCTCTGTTATGAGCACACATTATGTTCTTGTGTCTGTTGTGCTGTGTGCTTCTTGGATGGCAAAGCACAAGAGTTGGGTTTTGTGTCTTTGGAGCTACAGTGTGATTGTCAGTTGTACTCAGATTGGCTAGATGATTAAATGTTTATTTGAAGTAATTATCTCTGGCTACAAAGCAAACATGCTGCTGATGTTTTCTATCACAGTAAAGTGGGCATCTTACTATTTTGGATTGTTGATCAGACAAAATGATCAGTTTGAAAGTCACCTTGATTCCTATTTTGATGTTTTATAGATGTTATAGCTACTAATTACTGTATACAGTACTTTATAATCAGATCATCATTGCTCATTAATGAGCACTTTGACTGTGTTGTGATGCGCGCCTGCCTAGGTGTATTTATAATAGATACCATTTTGATTAATGATCATATTTAGAGAATTGGCTTATGACGATAACGAGAAACTAAATTAGCTAATTAGTTGACCAGTGGAGCTCCTCCACACTGGTATATAAACAAACATGTCAGACTGTTTCCTCAGTGGAAAATATTACTGACCTCAGACCTGGCAAGTCCACCACATGTTGTTTGTAATGCTATTAAACTATGTTGTACAGCATGTTTTCCTGTTTTAATTGTATTTTTATCTCTAATTTCAGCTTCTTCAGAGCTGGTTTTTGTCAGAGCAGAATAATATTTGACTTCAAGGGCACAGACTTGTCCTACTGCCCTCTCAGAGTGCTCAGTTTCCTATATCAGCACCATTATTGATTGAGAAGCTGAATATTTTATGCTAAGTAATTGGAGCTATTCTTCATTTACACTGACAACGCAAACCTAAATGCTGGATGGTGTGTATATAGTGCTGGAATCCGAGGGATTGATAAGAGTTCACCCTCGAGACATTTTATAAAGCAAAACGACAAATTATGACAATGTAGAACAACTGCAGGGGATTCCTGTTTATTTGGAGAGAATGTTTTTCTTGTTTTATTCCTGTTGGACTATTCCTTGCTACACCCTTGGTTTGTCTATGAATCAAAGCCTCCACAGAAAGCCAGGGGCATTATAACAGCTGTTATGAATAATTTAAATGTGTGCAGCATTCTGCGGTTTTGATAGTCTGAGTTTGTGTAGTTTAGAGAGACTCCATTGCAAGGAAGGACTCAATACTGCTTCTAAAAATGCAAAAGAAATACAGTACAAAATGGTAAATGTCACTGGATCTGCACAAGATCCTTTAATCTCTTATAGGCCGGTGTGAAGTGGATAACATCTCTGTCACTGGCAGGGGCAGAAAATATGTGCTTTCCAAATGGTGATGTTTTTACACTACATGTTTCAGATCTAACCACATTGTCAATGATCAATGTATGTACTGAGGGTACTTCATGTATACAAATTTAAGACTGTAATTGGCTAATGAAAGCTGTAACATCACCATCTCATAGTGTTTCATTTCCAAACTGGAAATCAGAATGTGTTCAAGTATGACCAAAGCAAATTAAAAGTGAAACGTGCAATGTCAGGAGCATAATATATTGTAGACCAGGCCAGATTGCATAGTTTAATGTATTATCAGGAACCGTTTAGAAGGATTTGCATTGCCTGTACTCTACAATATGTCTGTGATTAGTCTTAGCATTGAAACTTAGATTAAATAGACCTCAGTTATGTAAAACATGAAGCCTCGGTGTGCAACATTTCAGATAACTTAAGACTGGTTGCAAACGTTAAACCATGTTTAAAAAGGCCTAATAGTGTAACACCAATCAGATCGTATGAAAACTTGTACACTGTTTGTCAGCCTTACACAGACAGGTTCAGGTGGTGAGAAAAAGATTTTAACACCAACACTGATCATGCTTTTTTGTTCTCTGACATCCTTCTCCGTCTGCAGATCCTGACGACACACCTCTACACAAAACTAATGCACCCCCCAGTGAACCTTCACATGCTCAGGGTCAGCCACAGCCTCCCGGCCTACAACGGCGCACTCTGCCTCCTCAGCGCTCCTCCCCCCTCGGTATGTTTCAGGAGAAACACTTTTCAGTTTTGGGGTGTTTTGAGTGGGTGTTGGAGCTTTCTTCAGAAACAACAAGCTGTTTCCACAGCTCCAGTTCAAGGTCATGCAGTCTGGTGATCACATACGTAACACTACAGATTGGATGTGAGTGTGCGCTTGCAGAGAGGGGGTTGGCAGCTTAGCACCAGAATGTACACTCCATCAACTTAACCACAGCTGATAACTGCAGCTCTCACTTCACATGCTGGTATGTATGCATCAGTAAGAATCAGTGGAAACTTTTAGCCCTGTGATGACAGCGCCATTTCACCATCAGTGTGCAATTTAAAAAAAAAAAAAAAAAAAAGAGGCTATTTTCAATGTGTTATTTTTCTCTGTTAAAGCTACTGAAATTGTCACTGAGCTGCATAAGGAAGACACCAGCAGGGCAGTTTAGAGACGCCGGTGTACTGTGTGTATCTGGGCCTGAGTTCTAGAAAGGTCATTGACCTACGTGGTCCAAAAAAAATTGACCCCGATCATTGTTGGCCAAGGAGAAATAGGTGAATGTAGGCTTTATAGTGCCTGACTTACTTCGGGTAATTAACAGTAAGTATGAGTATACAGTATGAGATACTCTGGCTAATATGGATTTTCTGTATGTTTACATGGCCCGGCTCACCTTTCTCCTCTGTATGTTCCAACAAAGGAAAAGCAGAGTTGAAATGTAATTTGTACTCAAGAATAAGAAAAAAAAGATGTTAAAATTAGCATGTAATGTAAAAAGAAAACAAACCACATGGCATAAGTAAATAACAGTACCTTCAGCTCCATGACAAAAATAACTGTATTTTTTCCAAACATTTAAACCAGAAGGTCTTGTCGCTAATTACAGTGTGTGACGCTCATTCTGTGTACAATAATAGTTAAACATTAATAAATCTCAAAGGGCTGCCAACTGAGTGTTCCTGTATTTAACAGAAAACAAAGCCTCTGAGCTACATGACCTTGAAACTGAGCTGGAAACCATATATATATATTATCACAGCTATTGTTACTAATGAGCACAAGGTTCTGCACAAATCATCCTTACAGCCATGGTTCTGAGACTGCCCCTTGATGGGCCTCTAACCTCCACTGTTCATCTCATTCTCCCTCTGTGTGTGTGTGAATACAGAATGAAAAATAATGAACACATAAGACTGAGCCCTTCTATAATATATCTTAACTGTTGCTTTGCATTGCATCACCGCAGTGATGCAGTACTATACAGCATACTACCTCTCTGCTGATGTAGGCGTCTTTGTTTCATTTGGTGCCAATGTTTGCGTCTTTGCAGCGAATGTGGAATCTTGACACCATCCAGTGGTCATATGGTATATTTCTGTGTGATCCAGAAGGAGCCTTGGCTGCCTGAATCAGAATCTGTGTAAACAAGTGGAGCAGCAGCCCCAACTAGTGGTCACTGCACCACAGTGTATTTCCCCTATGTGTAGTTCCCAACCTTTTATTAGTTGTGACATTTTCAACCAAAGATTAATATTTTTTCTAATTGGATTGTTGCATAAGTATAATGTTTAAAGGCCTGAAGAGTTTGTCAAAAATATTTCCCATGTAAAAATCTCAAAAATTAGAAAAAACTGAATTTGATCTTTTTAAGGTTTTGTCCCAATTATCACCTCGAATTCCTTCAAGTGAAATTCTTCTGGGGGTCCCAACCTCCAGGCTGTGAGCACGTGCTAAGTTTACTGTTAACAGTAGCACACTGATGGCCTTATGTAGTCTTGTTTGTAAGTTATGGACAGTGATGCAAGTATTCAGATCTACAGTGGTGTGAAAAAGTATTTGCCCCCTTACTGATTTCTTATCTTTTTGCATGTTTGTCACACTGTAATGTTTCAGATCATCAAACAAATTTAAATATTAGTCAACGATAACACAAGTAAACACATCATGCAGTTTTTAAATGAAGGTTTTTATTATTAAGGGAAAACAAAATCCAAAACTACAAAGCCCTGTGTGAATAAGTGTTTGCCCCCTAAACCGAATAACTGGTTGGGCCACCCTTAGCAGCAACAACTGCAATCAAGCGTTTTCGATAACTTGCCATGAGTCTGCCACAGCGCTGTGGAGGAATTTTGGCCCACTCATCTTTGCAGAAGTGTTGTAAGTCAGCCACATTGGAGGGTTTTCGGGCATGAACTGCCTTTTTAAGGTCATGCCACAGCATCTCAATTGGATTCAGGTCAGGACTTTGACTAGGCCACTCCAAAGTCTTCATTTTGTTTTTCCTTCAGCCATTCAGAAGTGGACTTGCTGGTGTGCTTTGGATCATTGTCCTGCTGCAGAACCCAAGTTCGCTTCAGCTTGAGGTCACAAACGGATGGCCGGACATTCTCCTTCAGGATATTTTGGTACACAGCAGAATTCAGGGTTCCATTTATCACAGCAAGTCTTCCAGGGCCTGAAGCAGCAAAACAGCCCCAGACCATCACACTACCACCACCATATTTTACTGTTGGTATGATGTTCTTTTTCTGAAATGCGGTGTTACTTTTACGCCACACATAATGGGACACACACCTTCCAAAAAGTTCAACTTGTGTCTCTTCTGTCCACAGACTATTATCCCAAAAGTCTTGGGGATCATCAAGATGTTTTCTGGCAAAACTGAGACGAGCCTTTATGTTCTTTTTGCTCAGCAGTGGTTTTCGTCTTGGAACTCTGCCATGCAAACCATTTTTGCCCAGTCTCTTTCTTATGGTGGAGTCATGAACACTCACCTTAACTGAGGCAAGTGAGGCCTGCAGTTCTTTGGATGTTGTTGTGGGGTCTTTTGTGACCTCTTGGATGAGTTGTCGCTGCGCTCTTGGGGTAATTTTGGTCGGCCGGCCACTCCTGGGAAAAAAAATCAGTATAAAGTCCATAAAAGTACAGTAAATATAACCAGTAAAAGTACTCTTATATAAAAGTGTTATTTTATTTATTACTGCCTCATTGCCTGTGGATTAATGTATAAATGGCACTTAAATTTGTAGCTCAAGGCAAAACTACCTTAATTTGATCTATATCATATTTTAATTTATAACTATTTGTAACCATATATATTTATATGCAAAATCTCATTTTTAAGTAACTGTCAAAAAAGCCATTATCTCCAGTATAAAGTATACTAAATATAAAATAGCATAAAATGGAAATGCTTACATGTGATGTACAAGTACCTCAAACCTGTGTCACTAATTTTGTATTAATAAATAATGAATTTATGGGAAAACATGAGAGAAAATTACTTGCATTTCAGATGTGTGCATTATAAACATCTCAGCATGTTTTTATACTACACAGCCTCTAGGAGAGAAACGCAGAAGGACACAGAGACTGTGATGCCACCAAAGTCCTCCCCTAAGCGATTTGCAGTGGTTCCACCCAAACCTCAGTCCCCTGGTGAGTCTTTACATATCACACTGCACCATGTGTGTGTAGATCTAAACACATGCATATGGAATATATCTTCAACACATTTTCTATCATTTTATCTTTAAAATTTACACGCACACACTCTCTCTCCTTGCTGTATTACAAATCCATGGTACCCTGCTGTTGTCATAGCAACAGACTACCGTAGCTGAAATGTTAGGATGACTCCTTCAGTCCTGCAGGGTTGCATCACCACAACAGAAGTCAGCAGTTTGTCTCTTTCTCAGAAACCAGTTAGACAGAATAGCAGCAGGTGCTGGAAGTTTTAAAACTGCCCACATACTGTAATACACTCATTTTCCCAGTGTGAGAGAGGAAACCGCTGCTGCCTGTGGTCTGAGCAGTGACCAGACTTGAGTAACAGTAGGTTGGAAAGGCCATGGGTTCATGTGGGAAGGCACTGTGTATACCACTGTGGTTCCAGCCAAGCAGAAGTTCATTTGCTTGTGCATGTATGTGAGCTGAGAGAACCAACAACTAACATTGTTGGTTCTACATTGGTGGTGCTGCTGGGAGTGCAGATAATAACTTGTATTTTTAATATTATAATATTTAGGATAAATATTTGTGTGTATGTCAAAAATAATGAAAAGAAGTAGAATATTTCAAAGAAATGTTTCCAGAGTGGCAAGTACAATCTCTAGTTGCTGTTTTGTCTGATGGTTTGTTCGTCTCCCTGCTCTGTTTCTACAGTTCATGGGAGGACAGCTGGAATCCACAGTGCTGTTCGATCCGACAGGACCCAGGCGTTGGACCGAGCTCTGATCCAGCAGCTGCGGGAGCGCTGTGAGCAGCAGGCCTTGCAGCTGCAGAGCCTCCAGGCCCAGTTAAAGAAGGCCTCCTTGTGCCTGGACGTTTTCAGCATCGCTACCCAGCACTTCTATCACAAGGTAGGCTGATAGGCAAGCAGACTTGGTACTGCCTCCACTTTGGGGGAAAAAAAAAAGTCTGAAGTCATTCATCCTAAATCATAAAACAGGACTGTGGGTGTTGCATTACCTTCTCCTCTCCTCCCTGTAATGTCTGTTTGTAGAAACTTTGGCATTCAAGATTTGGCAGCAGTATGATCACAACTTATCAGAAATGAATTCCAGGGGAATACCCTGACTTTAATCTCTGACAAGTTATGTAATGAATGTGATCTTTTCTTGCATTAAAATATTGGATGTTCAGCAAAGATGGACTTTCTAAACCATTCTTGCTTCTAACTGTATTATTGTATGACAGTGACCTAACTTGATAAAAATGAATGTAACATCCATCATGATAGATGCATTGTCCATATTAAGCAAGTTTCAGATCACTGCCAGTTGGTTTTCATGTCACACTGAAATGAACAGAAAGAGTGGCACACTAAAACACAGAAACAAACATCACAGAATGCCCTGGGAAACGGTCTACCAAGTAGATCATTCATTCTGTAGCCTATTTTCAGACCAGGAAACTCAGGCCTGCTGCATTTGGCTTTTGTTGTCAACATTACTTTGTTCACAAAGACAGTGCTTTAAAAGCTTTGGTGAAAATGTTTGGGAATAACTCTGGAGCAGCTCAATTTGTTACTAAAGCTGTTTATGGGGAAATACTGAGGATTCCAAAGGCTTTTCCAGTAGTTTAAACAGAGGGAACTACTGTATGGATGTGATGCATTATGACTTTTTATACATTCACATACACGTGAGCTGTGCAGCATGTGGGTCCCGTCCTACACCCGTATGGCTCAGTGGGAATTAGATACATTTAGTATTTATTTCAAATAGATGTCTCGATATGTCTTGTGAGCATTCTCCTATTAATCACTGAGAGTGGTGTCATAATCAACATGCCCTTGCTTATACAGCTTCTGATGGTACGGACGTTCTGCTTGCACGTGACTGTGACTGGATGTGTTCTGCTTCTCAAACGTGGGCAGAACAAGTTTCTTGCTCTTTCCCAATCCTCTGCTTGCATTTTATTTGCCTTCCAGCCCCACCCATGGGTTTGCTGTACAGTCGGAGATGATTAATGAGAGTATAAGTGTCTGCCTCGGCCTTGCTGTGCTTTTAGTGAGACAGATTGTGAGTCACAAGCAGAAAACCTATTAAGCTCTAATAGGAGGCAGATCTTGAAATGTATGAATCTGACATATCTGTAAATATGAATATGGAGAAGAGAACTTCCATTTACTTTGATTTTCAATCAGTACAGTCTACTAAATGCTGTGCATATAGAATGCAAGTGTGTTTGTATTTCTGCTGTCATGTGCCCTGATAGTCGTGGCTAGGCTCAGATCTTCCTTTCATCGACGTCTTGTCTTTACCTTGTAATCTAGCAACACCGCTCTGTTTGTTACTGCTTATACATGTGTCTGTTGTGAATTCTAAGATGTGTATGAGCAGTGACGACATATGCTGATGAGTTTTCAGAAGGTTTGTGTGTATGAGACTGACTTATTTAGGAAGAGAAAAAAAGAGACTATTTTTTGCCTGAGCATCATTGAATTTGAAGTGATTCCCATATTAATTGAGTTATTTTTGGCACTTAGATTTTTTGCAAGAAACTTTATTTCATTTTTGCAGTCGGTTCCATCTAGAATGTTTTCCATTTAACGTAGAGTACGTACTGAAATGCATGCATGTAGCTATTTTCCCTGAGGAGATTAACAGCAGATAATTGTCTGCTTATTGATTTACCTTCCTCCCCCACCTTCTCCTGCTCCACTCTTTTTGTTTTTTCTAAAAGATGCTGAAGACCACACGTGTGTGTTGCACCCTGTCATGTGAGTGAATGCTATATAGGGTGTGGTGGGGGGGGGTTTAAAGGGAGGGCAGGCAGAGCTGGGCTGGGGCTGGCAAGTCTTTGTTCCAGCAGTGATAAACGCCAGTCGCAAACCAGGAAATGAGGTGAGGCTTTGGTCTTTCTGCTCTCCTCCCCTCTTCTTTCTTTGCCTGGCTCCCTCTCTCTCATTTTCTGTATCTTTCTGGCATTCGCATCTGACACTGCTGCATCCCCAGCTGGCTCAGGGATGCTGCTGTTTGCTAGCTTAGTATGGGCCATTGCTGCTGTAGGCTCCATTTCCTTCCTCTGCGCTGTCTGGACCAAACGGTAAAGACAGTATCTTCTGCAGGCAGCAGGCTTGATGCGGCACTGAGGATTCCTTTATGTATGTGTGCGTGTGCGTGTGCATGGGGGTCTGAGTGTGTCTGTCTGTATGAGCATAATGTTCACTTGTTTCCTAGAGACAGAGCTATTAGAGAATGTAAAGCTGTACATGATTGTGCTGAGTCAAAGCAGGCTTGTCTGTTGCACTCTCCCTTGTTCTTTTCTATTAGTTTACAAGGACATTACTGTACATCACGTGCTGTTGCTGCTGTGCTATATTCAACACTTTTTGCTTCAGTGTGCAAACTGTGTTCCTAATAGTTATGGCTAGTGTAATTCTTAGTGATCACATTTCACTGATTGAGAACTTTCAGTTTGGATGCATTATTCTTGTGTTTATTTGATGTGGTTGAATTTCTCAGCTACAAGAATTCACATGTTCAGTACTGTCCATAACATTCATGCTGTAGTTGCAGCTTTCTGTGTGCTTATTGGACAAAAAGTCCACAGAAGAATTAGCTCTACATTGGAAGCTTTTTATGGTTCTGCTGAAACTGGACTGATTACATGGGTGCAGACAGTGGAGAGGTTACTAAACTCATTACAGTGAACAAGCAGCATGTTTGTTCTTTTCCAGACGGTAAACTATACAGTACTGAAACGATTAGATAATTCATAGAGATAAAACATATAGTTTCTGTTCATTCATTAATTGCGGTTATTAAAAATGTGGTTAGCAACAGTAGATGGTTCTTAAATGTGAGTGATTTACTGTTTTATGTCACTATTATGAATTCTGTGAGCTGTTGGTCAGACAAATCAAACCCTGTGATGAGCATTTTTCACTATTTTCTTGTGTTATAGACCTATCAGTTAATATTAGACACACAAAGAGAATCAATGATATATTCAGTAATAGAACAGATCATTATTTGCAGCTAAAATAGCTTAAGTTGCCTTGGTGAGGGCTGGATATTGTATGGGACAGTTAGAATTCATGTGACACAACGGCTTATGTCACACATAACAGCCTGGAGATCTACAGTAAATGGTGGCGTGTTGGGGGTGTGTTAAGGCAGGACTGGAGGAGGATGGGTAGGAGCAGAGGTGGAGCTGGAGAGCATCCTTCATCGTGAGGTCACTGCAGTTTCCCCCTGATGACTGTGTTTTCCAAGTAAAACCTCTCAGAGGGTAACATCATTACCACTGAGATATACCATCTCATAAATATTTCATTGTTTCTTTGTTGCTCTTCAGCACTGCTTTGTGATCTGTGCTGTATCTCACAGCAACAGTGTGCACAGCTGTCTCACTGCATGTTCAGAGTTATGACCTGCAGTCATTTAACTGTCTGGTGTGTGTGCCTCTGTGAGTAGGATGCACTCTGAGGATGTCCTGTTATGAGTCCCCTGGTGGCTACCAGAGAAGCCTTTACAGTTTAAATGGAAACTTCCTAAATAATATAATATTAAACTTTAAATTGTTTACTAATATTACAGGATGCTGTGAAGCATTTGTAATGCTCTTGATCTATGGTCAGTTTGACCATTTGCCTGTTTGACTAGTGCCAGAACCATCACTTTCATTTTAGGATGAAGCTTACAGAGCAGATGCTTGTCAGACATGCATATGTACAGTCCAGGGTTGTTCACAGCTCTATGTGTTTGCATTTCAGAGTGAGAGTGCCATTGTGAAGGAGAGGGAACTGTCCCTGGAGCTCGCCAGAATCAGGGATGAAGTGGGTAAGCGGGATTCTGTGCGACAGATGTGGCACCACAGGGAGTCATTCACAGCTCACTGTGTCCATACTGTATGTATTTGGACGGGGGCACAATTTTTATAAGTTTGCATTTGTACACCACCACAATGGGTTTGAAATGAAGCAGCCAACATGTTACTGAGGTGTAGACTTTCAGCTTTAATTCAAGGGATTTAACAAAAATATCACACCAGCTGTTTAATTAGTCATTTTTATGCACATTCCCTATTTTCAAAGGTTCAAAAGTAACTGGACAAACAAACATAAAAATATATGGGATTATTATTTTTAATACTTGAATGCAAGTCCTTTGCAGTCATTGACTACCTGAACTCTGGAACCAACCGGGCCTTTACTGCAGCCGCCTTCAGTCACTGCTTGTTTAAGTTTTTCTTTCAGTTTTGTTTTCAGTATATGGAAAAACATGCTCACCCAGGTTGAGGTCAGGTGACGGACTCAGCCATGAAAGAATATTCAGTTTCCTTGCCTTGACTGCATATTGAGAGTGGAGAGCTGCCAAATGCAAATTCAGCCCTTGGAATCAACATCTGGCCTGGAAAAGCACTTGTCAGTATTTTGGAGCCTCTGAAAATGGCTACAATGTTAATGTAATATGTTAGTTAAACCCCTTGAATTAAAACTGAAGGTCTACACTACAGTATCATCTGGACTCCTTGATTTCAAACGCACTGTGGTGATGTACAGAGGCAAACTTATGAAAATTGTCCAAATACTTATGGACCCAACTATATTTCAAAAATGTTTTCACAAATGAGCAAAAATCAATCACAAAATATATGAAGTTGAACACTAGGGAATTCTAAGATAATTAAGAATGCTATTAGAGCAAATATCCAGACATTCTAATAATGAAAAATAATATAATAAACCAACAAACAAAGAGGCTGTTAGGTGTTAAATTAACTTTGGTTCATCTTCCTGATAATAAAGTAAACTTTTGTAGTGAATGATCTAAATTTGAATCCAGCAAAACAAACTATATCTCTGCACTGTTCTCCAGCTTTCAGTGTTGCACACTGGGAGCAACTGCAGCAGGAGAAGGAGGAAATGGAGCGCTGTTTTGAGGCTGAGCTGCAGGGACTGCAGGCTCAGCAGCAGGAGGAGCTGGGAACGCTTGAGGAGCGGCTGAGGACGCAGCACATGGACGAGACAGAGAGCCTGCAGACACAACAGCGAGCTGAGCTGGAGGAGCTACGGGTCAAACAGCAAGAGCAGGTGTGTGTGTTGAAGACTGGACTTAAAAAAAAAAACATTTTACAAAAAACCATTTTCTCACTCACCTTGACCTACTGTACCTATGTGGCTCTGATATTCTTGCTTTCAACTGAATACAAAGCATGAGTTAAATTTTGCTTGTGGTTCTCAGAGCATTCTCTGGTTCTCCCAGTTATTCTGCATAATCCACAGATCTCACCGTCAGTCCATTATAGAATATCGAGTATGCATGCATGAATGTGTTTTTGTAAGTTATCTTTGTCTGAATCTTGGCCACAGATTGAGGAAATGAGTGAGAACCATGAGACATCCTTGATGGAGATGGAGACGGTTCACAGTGACACACTGGCCACTCTGCAGGAGGAGCATGCCAGGACTGTGAAAAGTATGCATCATATATAAAACTGGGGGCCTTATTTTAACTGTATGCTCTTGGGTGCACAGACTGTGTGGGCTTCTCCAGGTGAACCTGATGTTTTGGTTCACGAGCACTGGCTGAGGTGGAATACAAATAGAAGGGTGTGGCGACTAATAAATTCACTCTTAGCCAGTCATCTCTGGTTTCATGCTCTGAAACAGCTGTAGCAATCACAGTGACGTATAATGACAGCTCATTTAATGGAAAGATGCTTCTCCAGGAAATCATGTTTGTCTGGATGTTGTGGAGCAGCATGTCGGGAACACACGCGCCACAACAGTAGAGTACAGTTACTTTATAGCAGCCTGGTGTGGTTTGCCCATGATTTAATAAAGGTAAACACAGTAGACAGCTGTGCATAATGGCACTGCGCTCTGACACAGCACTTCTCAAATTATGGATCAAATTTATCAGCATGTCCTGCTGATGTCAGATGGCTGCAAGGATTTAATGAGCTGGAGGCGCTTTTCATATACAGTACAGTAGAAACCAGCTGTGGACAACAGTTACTGTAAAAATCACATTATAGGAAAATGCAGACTGATGTACACAGTTTAGTTTTTAATGCTGATTTACACATCTACTTAATTAAAATTGTTCATAACCTATGCTATATTTTAAACTTTGACGTACTGACTCTGCTGCAGGTTAGGAGCAGTAATCACACTGTGCGCTATGTCTTCTGTTAGATTTGAAGATGGCTCATGAACAGCAGAGGAAGTCTCTGGAAGAGGACTTTGAAAAGATCAGACTCTCACTGCAGGTAAACAGTTGATGATTTACATCTTTATAGATTAAAAAATACAATACATCCTGTGGTAAGGTAATGCACCTAACAAGCAAATATCTTTGTCGTGCAGGATCAGGTGGACACACTGACATTTCAGAATCGTAGCCTCAGAGACCGAGCAAAGCGCTTTGAAGAAGCCCTCCGCAAGAGCACAGATGAGCAGATAGTGGTAACTGCTGTGTGACACAGTACACATGTAACCCTTTTGCCACCCGGCTCGTTATAGTAAGGGAATAGCTACTTAGTGCATACCCCTCTAAACTCAAAAGAACAAATTGGCAAGAGAGACATTCCAATGTAAGAAACTTTGTCTAGGGTTCAGTATGATCCTCACTTTTAAAGCATCAATTGGAGATTTCCCAGAAATGATATTACTTCAAATAACTCAGAATACGTATGTACTTTGTTACTTGTAACTTATGAAGTAAGCACAGTTTGTTGACCTTAAAGATCGATGGTGGCTTTCATTAATGTGTCCTCCTGTTGGCAGGATGCTTTGGCACCATATAAACACATTGAGGAGGACCTGAAAAGTCTGAAAGAAGTTCTGGAGATGAAGAATCAACAAATCCATGAACAGGAGCTGAAGATTTCAGAACTGGAAAAAATAGTAGGCTTCAAATTTCTGCTTTTCTTAAGCTCCAAAGGAAATCTTTAGAATTTGTTGTTATATATGGTTATGTCTACTGTTAGACAAATGGATAGATACTGTCATTCATGATTTGAAGAATTTAATGTTGTATTCCTTTTCTCTTGTGTCTTTGAGCAGGCTGAAAAGAATGTGTATCTGGAGGAGAGAATACAAGTGTTGCAGCAGCAGAACGAGGATCTGAAGGAACGAATTGACAAGAACCTCGCTGTGTCCAGGTCAGTTTAAATGCATGTGCTGGTTTTAGAT
>NW_018128030.1:1577513-1589401 GCF_001952655.1 Monopterus albus | reverse complement strand
GTTCAGCAGACACTTTCATAACATAAAGACGATACTGAAATCTGTATTTCAACAGCCAAAGTTTATCTTGATATGAAATGTATGTCTATACTGCAGTGATTTCCTGGATACCCATCTTATACAGGGTGGGTGAAAAGTAACTAGCTATTAAAAATTGGTTATAGAACTTGTGGTATCACTGGAGTCATGATGAAAACACACTAAATTGATTGATACTACAAGTTTTCTAGCCAATTTTTAATGCCTATTTATTTTTCACCCACCCTATATTATAACCCTGAGATGAAAGGTCAAGGGTTGAAGTGTACAGTTTTTGTTTTTTTTATGCAAATACAGCAATGGGTCATGTCCAAATCTTTCCCACACAAGATCATTCCAGTGGATGGATTGTAACTGACCTTGCAGCTGGAAATGTTGTTGCTTTAAAAGGAAGGCAGCACTTTTCAATGGCATTTATGTTTCAACATTTTCTCGTTCTTCTCAGACAACTCTCCGAGGAAAATGCCAACCTCCAAGTGCATGTGGAGAAGGAGAGCAACGAGAAGAAGCGGCTCAGTCGCACTAATGAGGAACTGCTGTGGCGTCTTCAGACAGGCGAGCTGAGCCCTCACATGTCTCCCAGCTCTTCGCCCATCCACCGACCCACCGATGAGTCAGGCTCCCCTGCTCGCCCACACTCCTATCATCAGTGACGCTCTCAAGGGAAGCCGTTCTATCAAACACTTGTCTGGAATCAGAAAGCCAGATTTTTGTTTTCCAACTTGTTGAACGTTCCTCTTAGTTAAAAGGGTAGGATTTTACACTATTGTATGTAAATGGACAAACGTGTTTCTTGGGAAATGCTACTTGCCTGTGTGATGCATTTCTAAAGTCAAACCTGAGAAATTTTAATCTCTGACCTAAAGAAATGTATAAAAAAATACCTCTGATTGTTCAAAAGGGAAATACTCCACCCTCCTCTTTCTATTAACATCTGAACGCCCGCCAAGCAGACGCACTGCGATACTGCAGTAGATGAAATACCTGGTCAGAGAGCAGCATCAAAGTCTGTGTGCCTCATACCCATGTTTTCACCTGCTTCTACATCTCCACCCTCTCATCCATCACTCAGGATGATGGACAAATAAGCAAACATCAAAAGTGCAACAATGAACTCGAGAAGCGCCTTTTCCATGCATCCTCTTACACCAGCAACATCTGCCGAGGCACAGGCAAGTCAGATCACAGAACTACCCAGGTTAGTAAGTTACTCTCAAAGTGTGAATTCTCCTTTTGAGCTGTGTTAACCTTTTGATGCTGAAAATTTTCATAAATCAGGAGTGCATGTGTAACCGGTCGCCTTTGGGTCTCTATACTGTCCTCCTAGTCCTCCGCCTGTCCCCCTGGTGACTGGCCATGCTGCGTTGTGTTACAATTCGCCCTCTGTAAGTAGCACTTCATCATATCCTCCCATTCACTGATGGGGAAAACATCTTTATGGTTACCTTCAAAGTAAGGAGGGGGGTTTCGCATCTGACTGCACAACCACCTTTACCTGGGACTGATTACAATCATGTGGGAGAACTGACAGTCCACCCACATTACCAGCATAGGTGGACGCCAGCCTCCCTGTGCCATAACCAGGGGTAAGCAGCTGACCTCTTCCCAGCCCAGTAGCATGGTGAGTGGGCATATCACCACTCTCTAACCCCTCACTGGACATGTTAGCTGGATAACTGTAAATGTCACAGGAAAAAAATAAAATTAAATTAAAAATTAAAAAAAATGAATATTTCTTTTTTTTTTTCCTTTTTTTTTTTTTTAGAAAATATATGAACAACTGATGCCTTCACATCCCCAAACGAAATAAAATATTAACTTCCCTCACAAAGCGCTACTTCAACAGCCTGTTAATTTCTTCTTTAGTCCAAGCCAAACCTTAACCAAAGGGTAAACGAGGTGGTCCATCAAAACGGCGTTCCTCGCGGAGCACAGTTGAGATGAAGCGGCGAAGCGTCGACAGCAATCTGATGTGGAGCGGAGTCCATCCGGGTCACGGCACCACGTGTAACCGGTCGCCTTTGGGTCTCTAAACTGTCCTCTTAGTCCCCCGCCTGTCCCTCTGTTGACTGGCCGTGCTGCGTTGTGTTAGCTTTGGGACACATGGACCGACACACTTGCTATTCACGGGGCCCTTTATTGCTGGTCATAGAAGAAAAATACATACAACAGTTAGCCTCCAGTGAGTGCTCAGCTCGCTCCTCTTTCCACTCGACACCGTGCAGGAAAAAGAGCGGGAAAGAGATGCGCCGGGTAATAACATGCAAACTATAAAACATAACTTGGACATACCTGGTCATAGAAGAAAAACACATACAACAGTTAGCCTCCAGTGAGTGCTCAGCTCGCTCCTAAACAAAAACACACAACAAGTTTACCCATGCGACCCAGGGTGGGCGATAA
The DNA here is from genome assembly GCF_001952655.1 of Monopterus albus. Taxonomy (NCBI): domain Eukaryota; kingdom Metazoa; phylum Chordata; class Actinopteri; order Synbranchiformes; family Synbranchidae; genus Monopterus; species Monopterus albus. Next base: position 1,586,959 of record NW_018128030.1, on the reverse strand, counting down.
AAGTAAAATAGTCGCAAATTGATGGAGCGCTCACCTCTTTCCACTTGACACCGTGCAGGAAAGAGAGCGGGAGATGTGCGCGACCCCTATTTATACCCGGCTACCAACGAAGAAAAGCATGGCTCAGTTGCGAGTCCTAGTGGAGTGGAGGCTTCCCTGACCAGGCATGTGAACTAACTTACACATGAACCAAAACATTTTGTGTAATGATTACATCCTGGTTACATTCTGGGTACATATTGCATCCTGATTACATTCTGTGTACTTATTATACCCCGGTTACACATGCATTACCACCATCTAACCTCAGTCATCTGTCCTACACCCCCCTTAAAGACCTAGATCTCAGCACTGACCTGGAATGTGTGGTTACAAATCCACTGAACTGCCTACACAAAGTTATTCATTATAATCTGTAAAAACTACATGTATTGCTCTCTTTAACGCATGAACGGTCTTCCAGTTACAATGAACTTTACTTTAGGAGTGGCAAGGTGAAGGGGGCAACACAAGTTGTCTCATTTCTAATAAATCAGTTTTTATTCAAATCAAACAGATACAGTACATGATAGTATTTCACATTAATCTCACATTTTGTCAGGTAAGAAAATATAACGTTTCCTATAAAAGAAAAGCAGAAGCTGTAGAAGCCACCAAAGAAAAAATGATTAAACACAGCACTTCATTGTGTAGTGTAGCTGTCATGTCTGGAGCTGCTGTCAGTGCTGCAGAATCAGCCCTAAATGGTGCACACATTGCAGTGCTTGTTAAAGTATTCACTTGAACACTTGTAAATCCAGCATCTACACTGATCAGGCATAACATTGACGACCTGTACATCTGTATGCACTTCAGCCTTAACATTTGTGTTTATTAAGCTCAAAATGTTTGTTTGTCATAAATTCAATTACATGTTCACTATTGAGGTCATAGTTAAAGGTGGTGGTGTACTGGACTACATGATATTCAGAGGTGTTCCTAATATTCTGACTCTCATGTATGTCAAAATATGTCAGGACAAAATATACAGACACCTCTGAATATCATGTAGTCCAGTACAACGCCACCTTTAACTATGACCAATAGTGAACATATAATTGAATTTATGACAAACTGAAACATTTTGAGCTTCATAAACACAAATGTTAAGGCAGAAATGTTGCACTGAAGTGCATACAGATGTACAGGTGGTCATAATGTTATGCCTGATCTCTATATATTACATTATGGTTTAGAATTCATTCTTTAACTGCACTCGCAATTAAATAAAATTGTTGCTATTTTTTTTGTCTTGCTAAAACAGAAAATCTTGAGCTAATGGACAAAAGTACCACTCATGTACCTCTAATTGACTTTTGCCAAAATTCTTCATGAAAATAAGCTGGAAAATCTGCAGATCTATTACCTCATTTCTCATTGTAAAGAAGACTCTCAGGTGCTGAGAAGTGAGTTTTTAAAGGGAAGCAACTGCCATAAACTTTTTTTTTTTTTAACTTTCGCTTATGTTCCAATCAGCTCAACCGTCTGTTTTTGCAAGTTTATTTGGATAAACAGAATATGTACGCTCACTTTATTAGGTACACCTGTTAAATTGTACACACTTCAGTTCAACACTTCTGCTTTAACATTTGTGTTTATGAAGCTCAAAATGTTTGTCTTTGGTGAGATTGTCAAATGTATAAATTCAACTATGTGTTTATGATTGAGATCATAGTTAAAGGTGGTATTGCACTGGACTACATGATATTCAGAGGTGTTTTTAATATTCCGACCCTCTTATGTATGTTGCTGGGGAGGACAAAAATATAGACGCCTCTGAATATCATGTAGTCCAGTACACCACCACCTTTAACTGTAACATCAATAATAATTTATACATTGACAATTTCATCAAAAACAAACATTTTGAGCTTCATTAACACAAATGTTAAGGTGGAAGTGTTGTATTAAAGTGCATACAATTGTACAGGTGTGCCTAATGAAGTGGCCAGTGACTATATAAATACAATTCACATCCAGTTTTAAAAAGAGCAAACAAATATTTTAAAGAAATGTTCTTCCTTACTATAATAATGATATAATAAACTCCCCCAGACATAACGTGGATATCTACTCAAACAGGGACTGGTTGTAGGTGAATTCCATTTTCTGATGATTAACTTGATCGCTAGTGGGCTTTACTATGTTCTGAAAGGATAAGGCCGGCCCTTTTCTGTTTTAACAGTATTTTCAGCAGCCCCCCTACAGAGACTAAAAACTAACAATGATTCGCGTCTACTCATTTAAGTCGGCCAGTCCTGATTAGCTTATTCGTTTGTGCCATAGACCTCCATTGTTGTTCAAAAACATCAGAGAAACACGATGCTGCACTAGGTGACGCATTTCCTCATTATGAAACACCAGACCCTAATATTTCCTAAGAATTTCCAGAGAGCTTGTGTATGGACATTTGAGTCTTGCTTGTGGTGTTTCAGAATGAGGAAATACGTCACCCAGGGCAGCCGTGTGTTTCGCTGATGTGGTTTTAATCATTTCTCAACAACAGTGGAGGCCTAAGATGAGTAAACTAATCCAGGACAGACAGACATTAACAGTCACTGGAGTTAGCCTCTGTATGGGGACTGTAGGAAATACTATTAATATAGAAAATGGCTGGCCTTATCCTTTAAGGGAAATTATATTTCTCTCCATCAGGTGCTCCAGTTACACTGTGTCCTGTGGACATGACCTTGAACTCATTTAATGAATGTTTATTCAACACTAGAATAAAAGGTTTTGTTTACAGTTCAAATGTCAAAGGAGGTTGGTGTATTACACGGATGTCAGTCAGTTCTTCTGTTGAAAAGATTGTATTCAGTATTTGAGAAATCCATGCTCTGGATAGATGTCTATGAAAGCATGTCATTGTGCATCATTTTACATTTATTGTGCAATTCATATACCGTTTTGTTTCCAGTATTTGTCCTCCTTCAGAACTACAACTGTAGCTTAAAGGTTTGTGGTCAGTGATAAACTAATGTTTATACTGTACATGTCGCACTTTGTATTTAAGTATTAAATCACAATAAAAGTGTACAAAAGCAAAATTTTGTGTGGATGTCTTATAATAAACATTAAGCCTCTTGGACTATTCTTACCACTTAATCTCATATCTGTAATAACAATGTCAGTGCAAATCTGAGTTACTTCTTCTTGTAAGACTTGCTGGTTGAGATTCGTCACTTTGTCTGCATGAAATTCTGCAATATATCTATGGGCAGAGGGAAGATGATGGTTGAGTTCTTCTCCGCTGCGATGGAATGGAGGGTTTGCAGGTATCGCAGCTGGAGAGCAGAGGGTGACTCGGCAATGACCAAAGAGGCTTCTTTCAGTGCTCTCGAGGCGTTCATCTCTCCCTCTGCGGCTATGAACTGAAACACAGCGAGACTACCATTAATTTTCAGATATTCTCTCTCAGCACTTTTATTTTTTGGGGGTTAGAAGAGATGAGGAATTAAATAAAATCTGCCACGGCCCCGTCTACCTTAGCCCGAGCCTCCCGAGTGGCCTCTGCCTCTGCTGCCATGGCTCTCTGCAGCTGTTGAGGACATCCTTGATGTCCACACGTTCCACCTTAATACCCCACGGATGAGTGGCTGCATCCAGAGCTGCCTGCAGGAGAATATTGGGGGGAAAAAAACAATGTAGTCATATAAAGCCATTGTTAATTCCGCTTAATTATATTATCACCCAACTTTTAGGTCTATAATTCTTTTTTGCCTTTCATTATCTCATTATTTTGGCTTTGTGTAACATTTGTTCTGAGTCAAGCTCACATCACTGTCATTTTTCCTGACTGCTAATGCTCTTGGCTCGCACGTACATATTCTGCACCTGGTCAGCAAGCAAGCACATTATTGTAAGGGAATATGGAGAGTAATGAAATCAATATTAGACTTAGAAGCACCAGAACCTACAAGAAATCTGCAAGAGCTGTTTGAACAATGCTAATGCAGTGTTACAGAATGCATTCCCATTTTGTAAATGTAGACTTCAAAGTTTGAATGAAGGACAAACATTTTTTTGTTGCCTCCACAAATCTGGAACTGAGTTCAACTGATAGTGACAGTGGGCATGAGAACAAATTAAACTGTTTAAACCAAATTAAACCATTCCCTTAAAATCATTTTATAGTTATATTTAGCTGCCCCACTTCTGTGTGAACTCCTGATCTCCAGCTCCCCATAAATCTTATTACTACACAGCTGACCCATACCTGCATATTGTGTGATATGCCCTCTCGGTCCGACAACAGTTCTGAAAGGAGTTTGGTGCCGATTACATTCCTCAGGGTGGTTTGAGCCAGCAGATGTGTAGATGAGGGTGCGTTTGTCACATTGGCCACAGATGAGATTGGGCAGTATATGCGGAAGTACACCACACCATCCACAGACACGGTCACTGAGTCTTTGGTTAGGAACTGCAAAAATAAATTACGATATTGCCACTATTCTGACCATCCAGGATAAAGGCAAACAGTTATTAACCACAGAAGCTGCAGACAAGTGATATGATACAGGAAATTTTGAGAGACAAGTGATTTGCCCACATGTAAACACAGCAAATGCAAAAATCTTACCTCTTGTGCAGGGATGTTAAATGACACAGTTCTCAGATCGACCTTCACAAAGTCATCAGTACAGGGTATAATAAAGAAAAGTCCTGGAAATAAATAAAGATCCTGAGTGTTTCAGCAATATATCTAGTCCATCCAGTACTCTCCAACAATCCAACTGGTCTGAGACAACTTTCAGACAGAAGACTATCCAACTCCACTGAGGAACAGAACAGTGTGCAAAGATTGTAGATGAAGCCTAATTGGATCAATTTGTATACTCATGTATGCAACACAGTAGGTGACAAACCTGGTCCTTTAGGCTTCCTGTCTATGATCCGGCCGAGTCTAAAAATGACAGCTCGCTCATACTCTTTCACTATCTGTAGGTTAGAAACACAACCATCCATGAATAGAACATAAGAAACACCAAAAAACAAAAACAAATCCATGTTAAGGCAAAAACTGAAATGTGGCCACAATCAGTAAGTGGACTAAATGAAAATGCATCACTAAGGGCTTTGTCAGTTTGCAGAAGTAGTTGGCCAGTATTCGATAAGTATCCGCTGCCCTGTGCCATCCATTTCTTATGTGCTGTTGGTTTCTGACACATCACAGCTAGCTGCACATTTTATTTACTAATCTGACTGGCTGATAATGTGCTTCTGTAACTCACTTTGAAAACAGCACTTCCTACAGTGAACTACATGCTGAGAGTCAGCCTGCCTGAAAAGCTACTATAGCATGTATAGAATTAGACAATATCGACCTTTGCTACCCCAGTGGTTGTGGTACACAACAATTGACCTGGGAAGAATAAACTGAAAACACCACATAGATTGCACCAATTGTCACCAGGGTCGTTTCTTTTTTCTGCAAACAAAAGGTTGCCAACGATGCTGTAATCACGTAAAGTGTTCCACATATTGGCTTTAAAGAATTATGAACATACAGAGAGGTAGTGTTACTTTAACAGAATGGCAGGAGAAGGTGAATAAATTTTTGTATCCCAAATGTGTTTTACTCATCTTATAAACGTCCTGAAAGATTGAAGGAATTAACTGATTTTCTGACGTTACAAAAAATTCTTTAAAAGTTGTCAGTTATATAATGACCATAATGTCCAATTTCAGACCAGTGAATGCAGACTAAAAAGACCCCCACAGAAGTAAGTTCAATATTAATACTTTATCGGCTTAAAGAAACAGAGTGCTCTCATCCACATCAGAAATGAACATTAGTGAGACCATACTCTACCTTAAAACTCATAAAAATTGTGACTGGAAAGGTCACTGCTGCGAAGAGTAGGGATATGATAACCAACAGCCAACCAATACATCCCAGGCTCCCTGCTTTTTTATCTGTAGAGGGAGCGGAAAACACTTTAAAGGCTTATACTTTACAGAGAACAGCAGAATGCTGTGCATTTTCCATGGCACATTTGTTCCACACACGAGCATTTAAATCTAAACGGAAGAGTGTTGTAGTCATTTCACTGTCACACATTGAAATGATCCAGCAGGACAGATGACACGAACCATTCACACAACCAGACGAAGAGCTATGGTGAATTAATAGTGTAATTAATATCTAAGGGAAGTTATGAAAGTTGGCATGCACCTGTCCAACACAGTATTGGGGAGTAACTGGTTACATGTAGCTAATTCAATTAAGTTATAAATGTAACTAATTAGTTATTGAGAAGGATTACAGTTACTAATCAAAACATTGATTACAAAGGGGTTACATCTGAAGAGCTTCTTTTTGGTAAAGGCTTAGAATATAACATTTATTCTGTTGCTTCAAATCATCTCACGAGTCAGCAAAGCCACCGGGACAAATAACGCCACCAGGGGTAGGACGGCTAGCAAGGAAACAAGGAGCTGTCTCTACATCTAGATAATCTCCATTCATTTGGCAGGACGCATTAAGTTTTAAACACTGCTTTTGATTGGTTCTCCTGTTTGACTTTGCACTGCCTCTCATCTGCCAATCAAATTAACTCACTGCCACCAGCCAAAAACACCAAGATGGGTGGCCATGCTGCCAGATAAGAATGATTCTCAGCGCTGAAAATTCAACAGCATTTCCTTCCAAAATCAGAAAAAAAGATTTTCTTGGTGCCCGTTCTGTAGGCCACATTTCAACCATAATATACTGTGTAAGCAAAGCTATGTCGAAGAACCTTTAATAAAAGTTTGACAGTAATAAGTACAGTTGTGAGGTTTACACTGTCTGTTTTAAATGTATGTTAGGACTTTTGAGCTTTATTGACCAGTTAATTTTTTTTTAGACAATTCAAGATTCCTTTATTGTCCTGTTTTAGGCAGTGCACTAAAATGGGGCTCCACAAAAACACTACTCATGCACATCTATGCATACTGTATATAAGCAAGATTTTTCAAACAAGATTCACTCAAGTAACTTAAAGCAATAACTTACATTATTTTGAGGTAATTAGTTACACTACGTATTACATTTTTAACATGGTAACTAGTAATCTGTAAGCTATTACATTTCAAAAGTTACCTTTCCAGCACTGGTCATACAACACAGTCCAAAACCCAGTGGTATATGATTTTCAGTTCTAAAAACACGCAAAAGAAGCTAATCCTCACATCTGAGAAGCTGGAACCATTCTGTTTATCTCTTTTGACTGATAAATGACTTAACCGTACCAAAAGGAACAAGATGAACTTGTTGATGGAGTAAAAGACCACTGCTTGCTGTCACAAGTAGACATCTTTTCTGATCAAAAAGGACAATGCCTAGAGTTCCCGGCCCCTTAAAAGCATCTCTCTTGGGGCCCTCAAACAAATACCTGATATATTGAACCAGAATCATTTAGACTTTTTTCACATTCCTGGTAAATTATTAAATATGTTCACACCAACAGTCAAAGTGTAAGACTCAACAGATTATAAGAAGTATTTACCTTCAATATACTCCACAGGGTTGATCTGAAGACTACCTTGCGTCACCATCTCGGTTGCGCTGGATGTTGCGATCCTAAATGACTTTGTTGCCTGTGTGATAGAGTAAACGAAGAGGAGCTGTGTTTGTTTACCTGCCTGTTCTCCTCACTGGCTGTGGTCCATCTCCTTCTCTCATCGCCTTTCCAGAAGCCTGAGACACATACACACACAGACTCCTACAACCACTTGGTATGCAACTCAAACTCATCTAGAAGGTGCCAATAGGTAACTTAAGCCATAGAGCCTATGCAGCCCTTATACTGGAATCCCATTGTGGCAACCCATTGTACATTCATGAGCATGAGCCTGACACCTACTGAGTGCAGGTTATCAATAAACAATAGGTGGTATCTAAGCTATCACACCTGAGAGTTGGTGCAGCAACATGTGATCGTCATGACTCCACAAGCCTCCCCACATTTGAACTGTCAAAATTTCACAGTGAGATTTTGCTCTGTTTATGTAAAAAATACTGCATGGAATTAAAGAGATAAAAATGTAAACAAACTAAGGAAAGGGAGAAATACACAAACAGAAAACAGGAGAGATAAAATGACCTAGATGACAAAATCTTACATGTATTGATAGTACTGTGTAAATGAGAGCACCATGAACACATACAAGGACTGCAGACATGTACAGTAAGTCATCTCTATGATGTGAAGTTGTACAGTACAGTGCACAGCAAGGTCAAGCCAAGGAGTCACGAGAACTGATGTGTGAGCAGCGCTGCGTAATACCTTGCAATGCTAAGGTCTCTGGTGTGAAGAGCAGACATCTAACCAACCACAGGTGACTGCTCTGCACGCACACAGCCCCTCCTCTCTTGTGTTCCTGTAACCTGAGGGATGCCAAAATTGAGCTCCAGGAACGCAACTCCAAAGCGGGCGCACAGCAGTGGAAAGAAGTGAAGAACCTGTGAGAAGCGTTACTTGGCTCAAGATGTTTCCCTAAGTTCCAATAATGGAAAAACCCATTTGGACTCAAAGGTCAAAGGTCAAGGTCTGTGCCATTCCTGTGAATTTGACTGGGCGGCATAAAACCACAAAGCAGAAATTCTAGTCAATTAGTTATGTTGTTTCAAAATATGACAAGATTTAATTCTTTCTACTTTTCTTATGGAATTTAACTTGGACAATCTGTGCATTCAAACGATAAGGTCCACTACCTTTTCTCTATATTTTGACACCTCAGGAACAGGACTCTAATTTATAATTTTAGTCTTTGTTGATACCAGAACCCTTTTCAAACTATTTCATTTTTAATTGGATTAGGTCCCATTGCACTGACACATTGTCCCCTTTGCTGCTGCAATTATTCACTGTAATTTTGTGTGAAAAGGATCCTCTTGTCATCAGGACAGATTTGCTTCAGCAAAAGGAGAATAAAGATAAATGTATAAGACATGCAAAAAAAAAAAAAAGAAAAGTTTTCACAGGTGCAGGTCAATCAGAAAAAACAAGAGATCTGCGTCGGCAAATGGCACAATTCTTTCACCAAATTCCATCCATCCATCCATTTTCCTCCTCTTATCCGGAACCGGGTCGCGGGAGCAGCAGTCTAAGCAAAGATCCCCAGACTTCCCTCTCTCCAGACACTTCCTCCAGCTCCTCCGGGGGACTGCTGAGGTGTTCCCAGGCCAGTCAAGAGACATAGTCCCTCCAGCGTATCCTGGGTCTTCCCTGGGGCCTCCTCCCGGTGGGACATGCCCGGAACACCTCCCTAGGAAGGCGCCCAGGAGGCATCCGAAACAGACGCCCGAGCCACCTCAGCTGGCTCCTCTCGATGTGGAGGAGCAGCGGTTCTACTCTGAGCTCCTCCCGGGTGACCGAGCTCCTCACCCTATCTCTAAGGGTGCGCCCGGCCACCCTGCGGAG
>NW_018128030.1:1568186-1577270 GCF_001952655.1 Monopterus albus | reverse complement strand
TCCAGATCCACGAAACACATCCAAACTCCCATGAACCCTGCGCCACCCTGAAGAGGGTATAGAGCTGGTCCAGTGTTCCGCATTGTTCCTCCTGAATCCGAGGTTCGACTATCGGTCAAATTCTCCTCTCCAGTACCCTGGCATAGACTTTCCTGGGGAGGCTGAGGAGTGTGATCCCCCTGTAGTTGGAACACACCCTCCGGTCCCCCTTCTTGAAAAGACGGACCACCACCCCGGTCTGCCAGTCCAGAGGCACTGTCCCCAACTGCCATGCGACGTTGCAGAGGCGTGTCAACCAAGACAGCCCAACAACATCCAGAGACTTAAGGTACTCGGGGCGGATCTCATCCACCCCCGGTTCCTTCACCAAATACAATTAAGGATAACGTCCGATTAACAGCAATAAATCTAATCACTGGTATAGTTGAGTAGAGGACAGGTTGAACTGGCTGTCCATATTCTGCCCTCTGAGTTTTTGCTGGCAAACCTTTTGTGAATGCTCACTGAGAAATGTGCAGTGAGATACAGCCCAGTCACATCAATCAATACTGCAACATGCTCACAGATATACTGTTTCCAAACATTAAACTAAGACTTATGGATGTTAAGATTAAAACTTTATTTTAAATAATTGTGGGCAGTACAGGATTCATGTTATTCACAAGATATTCAAGTACAGCTGTGCCAAAAACATGTGCATCATTCTTTAGGTCAAACTGCAAAAACATTAAGACAATAAAATTTTGAAAAATACTAGATGACAAGGGAGTGTTTCAGAAAGATATTTGCTTCAAGTGGGAAGATCCTCGGTGTCAGGAACCAACTGTCTCCATCATAAACTTGCGACTCCACTCGTAAGCCAGGAAGAGGGCTCCGTTGGCAGGGAAGGTGCGTATCATGGTAGGAGTCAGGCCCGAGTATAGAGCAGTGAACCCTGTTGAGCAAGAGACAGTCAATCACTTGGACAATTAGAAACTAAATACATCCACACTGGGGTGTCGGTGCAAGTTTAAACTCCTCTGTTAACCCACTCTGATCTAGTTTTTGTATCTACATACTGCATATTTTAGAAGTGACAAGTTTAGATGACACTTTATACTACGTTTCACCACCCTTGCAAGGTCAGTCGTTGGTCCCTGCATTTGTGTCAAAATGCAATCTGCAATGTCAGTCTTTGGCTTTTCAAAGTCATAAGACCACACCGGTCACTGCACTTCCAAATAAATGTTACAAGAATTAGAACTGGTCCATACACTCTGAGCCCATGTTATTCTGTGCATGTCCGCATTACACCAGCAGATGGTGCGGCATGTCACTGACACTCACTACATTTAATGTGCAGACAGATGAGATGTTCAACTAAATGTGCCAACTTGACATTTTCATACCCTACAGTGTAAAACATCCCTTTAGAGCCCGCTGTGTTGGCCCATTAGAAGCGTCATCACAATCCGAGCACCACAGCATAAACAGTGTCAGTGTGTTGCTTATCAATTTCTTACTTTAGCGCCACAGAGAGAGACATTCTTCAGTTGGACATGCTCATTTTACAGCATATCCCATTTGACAATTTCACTTACAGTAGGTGATATGAGTCATTTGCCCAATAGAGTATCTAAAAATCTGATTTTTCATAATAAAAAACTGAATGTACATATTAAATGTTCTATACATACCTACAGACCTAGTATTACACATTTTATTTCAAATCTCACTTTTCAATAACAGTTCAACCATGTTTATCTCTTAGTTTTTAGCTGGCACTTCCACAGCTTTCTTCTGTTGTTTAACTGACATCACTGAAAGCAGATAAACTTACACTTCAGCTGACACTTCTATTCATTACATTTACCCTGTCCACAAACCTCAGCTGAACAGCAAGGCCAGGAATCTGCTTAGGCTCAGAGACGCAGCTTACAGTGCCTTGCGAAAGTATTCGGCCCCCTTGAACTTTGCGACCTTTTGCCACATTTCAGGCTTCAAACATAAAGATATAAAACTGTAATTTTTTGTGAAGAATCAACAACAAGTGGGACACAATCATGAAGTGGAACGAAATTTATTGGATATTTCAAACTTTTTTAACAAATAAAAAACTGAATAATTGGGCGTGCAAAATTATTCAGCCCCTTTACTTTCAGTGCAGCAAACTCTCTCCAGAAGTTCAGTGAGGATCTCTGAATGATCCAATGTTGACCTAAATGACTAATGATGATAAATAGAATCCACCTGTGTGTAATCAAGTCTCCGTATAAATGCACCTGCACTGTGATAGTCTCAGAGGTCTGTTTAAAGCGCAGAGAGCATCATGAAGAACAAGGAACACACCAGGCAGGTCCGAGATACTGTTGTGGAGAAGTTTAAAGCCGGATTTGGATACAAAAAGATTTCCCAAGCTTTAAACATCCCAAGGAGCACTGTGCAAGCGATAATATTGAAATGGAAGGAGTATCAGACCACTGCAAATCTACCAAGACCTGGCCGTCCCTCTAAACTTTCAGCTCATACAAGGAGAAGACTGATCAGAGATGCAGCCAAGAGGCCCATGATCACTCTGGATGAACTGCAGAGATCTACAGCTGAGGTGGGAGACTCTGTCCATAGGACAACAATCAGTCGTATACTGCACAAATCTGGCCTTTATGGAAGAGTGGCAAGAAGAAAGCCATTTCTTAAAGATATCCATAAAAGGTGTCGTTTAAAGTTTGCCACAAGCCACCTGGGAGACACACCAAACATGTGGAAGAAGGTGCTCTGGTCAGATGAAACCAACATCGAACTTTTTGGCAACAATGCAAAACGTTATGTTTGGCGTAAAAGCAACACAGCTCATCACCCTGAACACACCATCCCCATTGTCAAACATGGTGGTGGCAGCATCCTGGTTTGGGCCTGCTTTTCTTCAGCAGGGACAGGGAAGATGGTTAAACTTGATGGGAAGATGGATGGAGCCAAATACAGGACCATTCTGGAAGGAAACCTGATGGAGTCTGCAAAAGACCTGAGACTGGGGCGGAGATTTGTCTTCCAACAAGACACTGATCCAAAACATAAAGCAAAATCTACAATGGAATGGTTCCCAAATAAACATATCCAGGTGTTAGAATGGCCAAGTCAAAGTCCAGACCTGAATCCACTCGAGAATCTGTGGAAAGAACTGAAAACTGCTGTTCACAAATGCTCTCCATCCAACCTCACTGAGCTCGAGCTGTTTTGCAAGGAGGCATGGGCAAAAATTTCAGTCTCTCGATGTGCAAAACTGATAGAGACATACCCCAAGTGACTTACAGCTGTAATCGCAGCAAAAGGTGGCGCTACAAAGTATTAACTTAAGGGGGCTGAATAATTTTGCACGCCCAATTTTTCAGTTTTTTATTTGTTAAAAACGTTTGAAATATCCAATAAATTTCGTTCCACTTCATGATTGTGTCCCACTTGTTGTTGATTCTTCACAAAAAAATTACAGTTTTATATCTTTATGTTTAAAGCCTGAAATGTGGCAAAAGGTCGCAAAGTTCAAGGGGGCCGAATACTTTCGCAAGGCACTGTATATAGCTAAGGACACTGAAGCAAGAGCAAACCTAAAAAAAAGCAGCTCAGACTCAGGACAGAGGAAAACTTTTCTAACATTGCTTGCTAATATCCACTCATGTAGCAAGGCCTATGGGCCATTACAAACTATAAAAAGGCTAACCCCTCCCTGGCAGAGGATCTTAACACATTCTTTGTCCATTCTGTTGCAGACCATGACACCCGGGTTACGGACAGACGGTCACCAGATCACCAGAGGTCAGCAACTAACAAGGAAAGCAGCAGGACCTGACGACATTCCCAGGCATGTGCAGACAAGGTGGCAGGTCTTTACCAACATTTTTAATCCCCCCCAACCCATGCCGTCGTCCCGACGTGCCTCAAAACAACAACCATCATACCCATCCCTAAACAAAAAACAAAGCTGCTCGAATAACTATGGTCCAGTTGCACTCACTCTGGTGACAGCCAAATGCTTTGACACTGATTTTGGCCCATATATAAAAAACACACACCATTCCTGCATTTCTGCACCAACACCAGTTTGAACATCAAGCAAACTGATCTACAGAAGAAGTTGTTTGTACTGCCATCCACACTGCTGTGGGTCACCTTGTACAACCTCGACCTCGGAACAAGCTGTTAAACTGTTGAACATGGACATGGACCATCTACCCTCCATCCTCATAACCACACACACACACACACAAAGGGAACAGCTGACTGCTCTATTTATACTACATGCAATATGTTTTTGCCATTTGCTTTTCCTGCTGCTATACATTGCCCATTATGTACTTATCTTCAGTTTTTAAAAGCCTTAATGTTTCTAAACTGTCTGTGTTGCTTCCAGATTTCAGACTCTCCCATGCTTTCTGTGTCAAAAATACTCCAACAGCTGTCACTTACAGTATTCAGACCCCTTCTCATAGCAGCTTTGGGACAAATCTCTGGCTGTCCTTGCATGGCCAGACTTATACCCCATCTGCAGGGAGATCTGTTTACAGAACTTTCCTACCCAGTGTGACAGAGCTTGAGAGGACCTGCTAGGAAGAATGGAACTGTCCAAATCCAGAGACTTAACCAAGAAGGAGCTTCTTCAGTTTATTGAATTAAGCTTCTGAATGAAGGTTTTTGACTATTAATACATTTTCAGGAAATTCTAAAAACACGCTTTCGCCTTATCGTTATGGATTTCCAAGTGTAGACTGACGGGTAAAAATGGCTATTTTAAGCAGTTACACCACATTAAAGTCACTACACAAAGGAGGGTGAATAGTGGGTAACAGAAGTGGTGGCTATAATTCCACAAAGTCTCACAAAGACTGTATTTAACAATATGCATGTTTTTTCCCAGAAGGTTAGAAAGCATACTACAACAAAACAAATAATTAAAGAATAGTTCAAGAATCATTTTCTCTTAAATAAACTCTCGCAGGGAGTAGAGGTTATTTCTGATTTTTGAATTTCTAAACTTGTTATGAACAGAAGGGGAAAGTCTAGAGGGCGAGTGTGTGCACAAGTGAGCACTGTTCTCTACTGACCCGTGGTTGTTACCAAAACACCAACCTTTACACTAGCATTATAAGGTTATGTGATTTAAACAGTGATTTGTGCTCCCCTGCTGTCACAAATATGGTCTGAATGTAGAAACTTCAAAAATATTCCTCCCCACTGTCACAAAGTGCTGCTCATTGGGGATTTGTTGGGTTTTCCTCTTTAATATTAATAAGGTCTAGACCTTATTTTGTAAAGTGTGCTGAGATGACTTTTGTTGTGATTTGGCACTATACAAGTAAAGTAGAAATGAATATTTGAGAGAATAAATATTATCTGGTATAATGTAGAGTTAAGAGTCATAGCCATCTGGCTAAATTTCAATTTAAACATGTAAATTCAAAACTTACCTTCAGTACGTATGATACTCATGAAGGTCTTCATGAACCCCTGTTGTCTCCCAGTTAAAGAGTACACCTGGATCCTGGACTTCACACAGTCTATCGGATAGACCACCAACCAAAGACAAGCTCCTCCAAACCCCCCCCTAAACATCAGTGGAAGAATACCTGCAGAGACCAAAATTATTTTATGAGCAAAGATCTCAAACAGCGCACGTTCTAATTAGCAAAAATGCCTCATTAAATTTGAGGACATAAAACAACCATACCTATACCGTCCTTCTCCGTGCCCATGTATTGTGCAAATGTAGACCGACACAGTTCATAGGCCCCAAAAAAGCAGAAGTACCCTGGTATCTCCCTCACGATGGTGGATGTCAGCCCTTGGTAGAAGCCCAGGGGACCAGCTGTCTTCAACACCGTCTTGACTACTGTCCACACAGTGCTGAGGTCACACCACAAAACATTACTCAGTCAAAGGTGCATCAACAAAGTAAACTCTCTTCAAACACCTCTTTTGGGTCCATACCCACCTCCTCTGTCCAATCGTAATCTTTCCAGATACTTCCATCTCATGCATAGCCTGCAGACGACACTTCACCAGCTCGGTGGGACATATTGCCATAGCGGAGAAGATCGAAGCTAAAGACCCTGCTGATGCCTTCTGAATATCACTGATTAGCAATGAAAAAAAGAATAAAAGAAAAACACAAAAATGGGTTTTAGCATTATAAATGATATCATCGGAGACATTTAAATGTTTATACAGAAAAATACATCCCTTCCAATCATAACCACAAATCAGAGGTCACTTGCCCACTAGTAATCTGCCCCATATGGGGTTTAAAATAAACTGATAAAACTGGGTGCACCACACACACTAACTGTTTGTGGATACACCAGATACAACCCCAAATCAGAAAAAGTTGGGACGTATGTAAAATCTAAATAATACACAGAAACAGAAATGCCAGTGTCCAACCTGAGTCCTGCCCCCTTTTCCATCCTCGACACAAAGCGAATCGCATCCTGGCAGAGGCCGTAGCTGAGGAACAGAACAGCATTCTCACTGATGTTGGCTATAAGGGCTGGGGTTGTGCCTTTGTAGAGGCCACGGACTCCCACCTGTCTTAAGTTTGATATAAAACAGTGGATGAAGCCGCGATACATGGTGGGGAATGTCTGCATCTTCACCTTTGTGGTGTCAAATGGCTGGCCACTCAGCACACAAGCTGTTCCACCTGCAGAAGGATTACAAAAGATGGAAGGTTCATCAAGACAGATGTAATTGATGTCCTAACTTAAACGTGCCTAAAGCAGAGTCCAGGGACGAGTGTGTACACTTTTTATTGTTATGCTCCACCATACAGATGCACACATTTGGTACGATTTTGTGTAAAGAAATGCAACCACACACACAGATGATATGATATGACTGTGAATATATAGAGCAACTGTACACTCTACAAACTACTACTTGGTTAATGTAATCAAACTTGGTGAGCAGAAAGGTTTATGATCTGTAGCTGATCTCGCAATCTCTCCTTGAGCAAAGTCAAAATTTCCCTTGAATGGAACAGGAAGAGTACTGACTCATTCTTAAACAGAATCTCACTGGAGTGTGCTCAGATCCCTTTTTAGCACACCACCATATAAACGTGCTTCAGCAGGCTACTACTGTATATAAAACAATTATATTTAAAAACAAAATAAGAAATGAAGGCACACATCATGAAGAAAGCCATTACAGTATGCCCACCTACGTTGTGTTTGATTTAGAGTAGTGTTTTTGTAAATAATCTGCTGTTGTAATAGGTTTGATAAAGTCTGTTGAGGTTCCATGGTCTGATCAGATAAACTGGAGCACAGAGGGATAGTTCTATATTACCTTCAGTCAGACAGTTAACCCACCTATAGCTCCAGCTGAGAAGTCAATGATTGCCTGGATTACGGGGTGTGGCGGCATGATGATTCAAAAGAACCTGAAAATATAAAAAATGAATCTCTTTTAACAACACCGACGTCATATCTTTGTGATAAAAACACGTGACAGCGACTCGGTATTGAAGCCTACAGACACACAGCAGGAAAATATAAGATATATGTGAAACAGATTGGGTCATGTGACGCTCACCTGCGGTCTCGGGGTGTTTGCTTTCCTCACAGAGAACCACTCTGAAGATGATGAACTGCGCGTTGCTTCACCAGAGAAGCTGAATCCTGTCAGACAGTTTTACCTACAACTTTCAGCGCGTTAAGTTTCCACACGGGCATCTCAATTAACAGAAACTAAACTTTTGGAGAAGGGAGGATACAGTTCATGTTAGTGTGTCACCCAGCCGTGGAAGTTTAGTGTGTCATTGTACTTCCGTTTTCTAAGTAACTTCTTGTAACATCCTTCGAGCGGATATCAAGTTTGTTTCTGCCATGCGCAATTTACGCACACAATGTGCAGGGATCAAACTTTCCAACAGAAGTGGCAATAATACAGGAGGCTTTTTTTCATGCAAAATTAATACATGATTTCTTTCTTTCTTTATTTGCTTGCTTGTGGTGAATAAAGTCGATTCACATTTTGACTTTATGTTCGACATGCAAAATTAAATAAATCTGTCTTTTCATTTCCCCCCTCGGTGTGGCCCCAATACTCCTAATATTTACGGGCATAATTAGACTATTGCGTTGTAAAACGCTGTGGATGCCCTGTCTTTGGCTGTTACAAATCGTGTGATTGTAGAGAACCTGACCGAACTACTACTGAGAAATGGTTATTAAAAAAAATCAAAAACATTTGATCCATTTTTGCTTCAAAACATCATTCGGTTAAAAATACAGGAAGTACACCGACAATAAAAACATCTCTGTTTTAATTTCAGGGTGATGTCTTTGTGAAGATGACTAAACAGACAGCTGTGTGGAAGAGCAGCGATGCTGTGTGTGGTTGCAATACAGACAACTGCCACTAGATGTCAGTATAGTCCAGAGTTACCTGAGGCTCAGTGGCGCAGGAAACCACCAAGGAGCAGGAAACCTCAACCTGGTTTGTTGCAATCATTTATCAATGGCTAACCACTCTTATTTCATATTTATGAATAAAAAACATATCATTCTTATTAAAACTCTTCGTGGTTTTTGTCATTAGTTACTATGTAGAGTTAATATTGATATTGTTTGTAGCCAGGTTTGTTTCTATGTTTTTTATTTATTTTATTTAATTTGTTAGGTTTTGTAAACACTTAGTAGTAGTAGTGTTTATTTGGTTGGTTAATTAATTTAGAAACAGGTGCAGCCTACTTACAAGGAGTACTATGGGGTTACTGTCTCAGTTTCAAGTGTAAGCTGCATATGGAAATACAGTGGGTACGGAAAGTATTTTTCACTCTTTGTTATATTGCAGCCATATGCTAAAATCATTTAAGTTCATTTTTTCCCTCATTAATGTACACACAGCACCCCATATTGACAGAAAAACACAGAATGTTTGACATTTTTGCAGATTAATTAAAAAAGAAAAACTGAAATATCACATGGTCATAAGTATTCAGACCCTTTGCTGTGACACTCATATATTTAACCTTTTGAGCTAATACAGCCATGAGTCTTTTTGGGAATGATGCAACAAGTTTTTCACACCTGCATTTGGGGATCCTCTGCC
>NW_018128030.1:1565856-1567383 GCF_001952655.1 Monopterus albus | reverse complement strand
AGACAGGTGTGTGGCTTTCCTAATCACGTCCAATCAGTATAATCAAACACCGCTGGACTCAAATGAAGGTGTAGAACCATCTCAGGGATGATCAGAAGAAATGGACAGCACCTAAGTTAAATATATGAGTGTCACAGCAAAGGGTCTGAATACTTATGACCATGTGATATTTCAGTTTTTCTTTTTTAATAAATCTGCAAAAATGTCATACATTCTGTGTTTTTCTGTCAATATGGGGTGCTGTGTGTACATTAATGAGGGAAAAAATGAACTTAAATGATTTTAGCATATGGCTGCACTATAACAAAGAGTGAAAAATTTAAGGGGGTCTGAATACTTTCCGTACCCACTGTATGACTTGCTAACATCTCCCACAAATGTCAACAGGCAGATTTATTGTCCAAATATTTACCCCTATATAATTAATAAAAAGGAGAAAGGTATTTCATCTTAATTCAATTTCATGAAACTGTGGGATTATAAAAATGCATTTTGCACGACAAAACGTCCAAAAACAAACCCATTTTAAAGATGTAAAGACTTGTGGATATAATCATTCTCTGGTCATAATTTGTAAAAGAGTAGGCTACGTTAAATTTAGAAATTAATTACTGGTGAGTTGATACATTATAATTTCCTAAGACAGATATTTCTGAGAAGTCAAAGTGTCGTTTTCTGGTCCCCAGATAAGATGTTTACTAGGAGGAAGAATGAAAACAAGGATTTTTTTCCCCATCTAACTTTTTCGATGCCATTCATTGGCGCTTTTCTGGTGTCAGTCAAACGTGGGCGGTGCCAGCTGGCACTTCCAGTAAGTCCTCACATGCTGAACAACACAGAGTCAGCAGGCTGCGGGGAGCGCACACGGAACATCACCACCACTGGAAAACAAAAACAAACCAGCGGGTCAACACACACAACTTTTTCACATGAAAGGTCGTTTTAGAAACATTTGTTTTATCACTGTTGAGTCCGATTTTTTTTACCGGCTTGGGATGTGACAGTGAAGAGTTTGCGCTCAGAAGGAGCACTGTTTTCCCGGACTGATTCATTTTGCGTTCGCTCACATTTCAGAGTCAAAACTGCTTTTGAGAGGCAACAGGTTTGCTCTATTTATATAACATTGTAACACTTGGCTCCGTCACCTCTTGACCATGGCGGAAGCGGCCCAGCAGCCACACCTGGTGGAAATCGACCCGGATTTTGAGCCCCTGTCGCGGCCCAGGTCGTGCACTTGGCCCTTGCCCCGGCCGGAATTCATCAACCCGGGGAACTCCAACACGTCGTCGCCGGTTCCATCTGTGAAGCAGGAGCCCACCGGTAACGCCGATTTCATCAACAACCTGAGTCTGCTGGAGGAGAGCGAGGACTTCACGGAACAGAAGCCTGTCATCCTGTGCACTGATTTCCAGTGCCAGGAGAACTGCGTCCACCAGCAACACCCGCATCAACAGCAGCAACATCAGCAGCATCAGCAGCAGCATTCGAACCCGCACCCACCGCAGCAGCAGCACACGCAGCAACCGG
>NW_018128030.1:1562896-1565816 GCF_001952655.1 Monopterus albus | reverse complement strand
GCGCGGCGGGAGCGGCAGCTGCGGCCGCTGCCCAGAGGAAGAGCAGCTCCTCCCGGCGAAATGCATGGGGGAATATGTCATATGCAGACCTCATAACCAAAGCTATCGAAAGTTCTCCAGAGAACCGCTTAACTCTGTCCCAGATTTATGACTGGATGGTGAAGAGTGTGCCTTATTTCAAGGACAAAGGAGACAGCAACAGTTCTGCAGGCTGGAAGGTACGTTGATGTTTTTTTTTTTGTGTGTGTTTTGGTAGCCTACTTTTATTCAGTAGATTGTGTGTGTGTGTGTGTATTGGGGGGGGGATGAATGACTGTCTATGCCTGGTAAAGCCATTGCCTATGACAGCTCTTGCACAAAGTTTTCTAGTGGGGAGTTTTGGTGGCTTTACAGGAACTTCATTGAGCTTTATGCTGCAGTACGTTTTATCTCTGCTATCACTGTAATATCCCCCCAGGGATCTCTGGTTTGGCTGTGGTTTTTAATAATCTGTTTATTGTGACTTTATAACACTTTTTGGTCGGGGTTGTTTATTTATTTATTTATTTATTTCATTTTATCTCCATCAGCTATAAGTCTCCTGCTGGGACTTCTGCTAATGTTTATGCTGCGTCCTTACTTTTGTCACAGATGTTTCTACATTGAAGATAGAGCATGCATAAAGAGGTTGTTTTATCATTTGCTCCCTTTCATGGTCTTGTGAAACCACGTCTTCCTTCATTGCCATCCATCCAGTTCATAGCAGTTCAGCAAACTAATCAAATGCTAACATGATGTGACTTCTTCTGGCAGTATGTGATTTATATGAACCTGCTGACTCAACAGGTTTTTTTTTTTGTCTTTGCCATATTGCTGATTTGAATGTACTATTCAAAAATACTTCAAAATCTGGCTCAGTACAACATTTCTCTTCTGCTGCTGTTACTTTAAAGCTTTATGGAATACCAGCTTCCCATACAGGAGTCTGTGCCTTGAATGAAGTTGTGTTCAGGATGTTTGTGTCATAAAGAAATACCAGAAGCACTCGTGTCCTGGAGACTGTCCAAAACATTACACAAGAGGGGACTTAAATTTTCTGATGTGGTGTGACAGGCCCTCCCACTGAACACTACCGAAGGGTGTAAACCTCCTTTTGGAGACACATAGTTTCAGTGGTGTCTGTCAATAAATTAATGACAGTCTATTCTCCCAGTGGGAAATTGTACTGAGTCTATAGTCATTCACTGAGACTTATTAGCACTTCCCTCTGTTGTGTGTTGTCTGGGTTTGCCAGGGAACTTGTAGTGTTCTTTTGTCTTCCCCTGTCAGAGCAGACTCCATGTTTGAGTCATGTGCTGAGAGATGACGTGCTCAAATCAGTCACAAATGCCAATGAGAATTTCTTTTAGTTCTTACTCAGTTATACGTTATGTTTTGCGACAATTTGCTTCTTATACAGTTTTTAGCAACCCCCTGCGCCATATTTATCCATTTGACCTCAGTGCTGACAAAAAGCACTAAACTCGTATTGAGCTGTTAAATGCCGTCCTGCCAGTTAGATTATATGGAAGTGGAAAAACCCCTTCAATGCAGTGGAATACACACAGGAAACAAAGCAGGGGCTGGACTGGTGTGGTGCTAGGGTGGTGATATTGTCCAAGTAGGTTTGGTCCTTTGAAGACAAGCTAGGTTTCCTGTCATTTATTCGTCATGCACACTGGTATTTCAAGAGGCTCAGCATCTATCCTGCTTTTTGTCGTTTGTTGTGATTGTATAGGCGAGGTGCTTTTAACTTAAAGTGCTCTTTTCTAACCACTGTGGAACATAAATCATCCTGCTATCTGTTAAGGTTTTTGCTTGAAAAGCGCAAAGATGTGGTTTTCCATGAGCAGTGACTAATACTTCCCCCAAATACTTGTGTTTGTTTTATTAAAAAAAAAAAAAAAAAAAGAGGCATTCCCACATTAATGTGAGGAGTTAAAACTGAATATATTTGGATACATATCAGGCTAATTAATGTCGAGTTTTTGGAAGCCAACGGGGCTTTGAGTAAAGAATCAGTGCGTGGTAAGGTGATGCCGGCAAACACAAACGCCTGCAGAGTGTCAGTCACGTTGAGTCTGCAGTATCAATGGAGAAAAAAAATCCAGGCTGGTGTTGTTGACTTTAAGAGATAGGAGAATTCTTTATAGTATTAGTTATGTGAAGCATTTTTGATGACAACAGACTGTTCATTTTGTGCTGGTTGTCAGGAGTCGTACCAGCCCCACACAGCTGTGGTCAACACGTTCTCAGTGATATGTACTGGTTAGAGTAATTAGGGCGTTTTTATATTTATCTAAGACAAGTGACTAGGGCTTAATTGTCTCCAGTATCATTAGCTACAGTAGTACATTTAGATTTTTAGGGCATGCAATAGAGCCATAGTGACAAAGCCTGTGAACATGTCTTTGTGTCTTCATTAATTCACCTAGATAAACTGTGTAGTTTCTCGCTGTCACTCTGGCCATTTAACAGTGTTTTGTGTGATTTGTGGTTAGAAGAGGGGCGATGAACCACTGCCCAGACTCGCTGCTTATCCTGCCATGCTGGGGGTGTAGGCTGACTAACACTGTGGGAAAGCAAAGTGCTATTCACTGCTGCGAGGGTAGTTATTCATAGAGCTCCCCTCGGTTCCACACGGGTCCATCACACGTAGTCTCTTCAGAGCGAGCTTACTCATGAGCCGGGCGAGCTGAGGAGCAAACGCCTCTGTGGTAAACATGGCGTGTAAAATTTTGCAGACAGCCATGTGTTTTTTGTTCTGTCTTTTGATGTAAAAATAATTGTCAGAAAGTGGGACGGTGCTTTCCCCCTTTCTCTTCACCCTCTACACGTCGGACTTCAAGTACAACTGCCACCACCTGATGACACCGCCATTGTTGGATGTGTATCGGGGGGG
>NW_018128030.1:1561710-1562096 GCF_001952655.1 Monopterus albus | reverse complement strand
TCACCTTTATTGGCTAAGTATGTTATACGCAAGGAATTTGTTTCCGGTACAGAACCGATGGCGCCATCTGCAGCGCCAACTCAACCGATGGCTCTAACCATCGGGGGCAACGGGGGGGTTCAGTGTGTTTATCAATATATGTGTGTGGTGTTTGTTTCTCATGGTGTTATGTTGTTTGTTCTCCATTGCTGCTGAAACACTGACATTTCCCCATTGAGGGATCAATAACCTACCTAATTAATGAATCAGTATTTATATCTTCGTCCATCCATTATCTATACCTCTTATCCTGAAGAGGGTCACAGGGGGGCTAGAGCCAATCCCAGCTGACATTGGGCGAGAAGCGGAGTCCACCCTGGACAGGTCGCCAGTCTGTCACAGGGGTG
>NW_018128030.1:1554269-1561581 GCF_001952655.1 Monopterus albus | reverse complement strand
AGAGAACCCACACACAGGGAGAACATGCAAACTCCACACAGAAAGGCCCCGGGTCGGCCTGGGCTCGAACCTGTGACGCAACAGCGCTAACCACTGCAAATACTTAGTATTTAGAGCTTTCATTTAAAATTTGACGAAGCGTTTTTTTTCCTGTGATGAATCAGTTTTTTTGCACTAATATTTCCTAGTATAGATTTTTCACTGACTGCCTTGTTATATTCTGCCTCAACTGAGGTGACACGACTGATTGGAAATATGGAAATATGTCAATTGTGCGTCAGACTGCAAAAACACCAGCTTTGCAAAATGACTCTAGATGTTTAAACAAAACTAAATAGCTCTCCATATTACCTAGCATTCAGGAGAAAATAAAACATTGCTCAGAATGAGAACATGTTGGTTGTGGTTTACGGAAATATTGTGTTGAATAACTGGTTGACTGTAGAGTCATATACAGACTGAATTTTTTTTTGTGGCTTCCTTTGTGCTGTAACACAGATTCTTTTTTTTCTAGCCACCAGTGACACCTTAAAATATTAGATGTAATTTACTGGTGGTTCAGTTTTTGTGATGTTACCAAAGGTCATTTCTTCACATGAGCTATTTCCTTTTGTAAACTCTTGAGGCAGAGCTTGTTTCACAGAGCCTCCACAGTCGGTCGTGTCTGTGTTGAGTCATGTCAACCCCCAAGGTTCTCACGCCGTCTGCAACAGTGCGAATTTTGAGGACAGTTGTGCCAGGTGGGACCAGCTTGGAGACACTCTCCAAGTGGACTAGATGCTGGCCTTGGCTCAGAAAGCCATGCAACAGGAAGTAGAACAGATGGTACAAATGTTATCACCAAACCTCTCTGTAGAGCTGGTTATTTATTTCTAATGTGTTCCATTTTCCAGCAGACTGCCTGTTATTTTTTTTCTGTAAACACTACACACAAATTGCACAAATGCATTAATGCAATCTCTGGAGCTTGCAATACAGGACTGGCATCTCAAATTTACCTTGACATTGTCACCCTGGAAGAGACCCCTCATTTATTCAGGTCTTTTGTTTCATTTTTTCACCTGTCTGTATGTTGTCGAACTGTCACATTAAAGGTAATTCTATCGGTTTTAAGTTTAACTGATTGATAATTAGATGTAGACTGTTCTTCTGTGTTTGCAAAGTAAGATGGCGCAGAGGTGTATGTAATTGTTGTGTGTTATTTCTTCCCGTGAACCTCGGACATACAGCTTCAATTAACAGAAGTTAAGAATTAAGGCATTCTAATCCTGAGAGAGTACAAAGGTGGTTGCACTTTGCCACCAATCACAAACTGAGTGTTTCTCTGAATGTGTATTAATAGGACAGTGAGCTGGATAGAACAGCAGTCCTCCTGTTTCAACTGGTTCAACACACAGATACACACACCTCTGAGGCAGTCGAGGAGTCCAACCTTGGCATTGCCCCAAGACTTGAGGGGCAGCTGTGTTTCTCAGGCAGAGAGCTCTCCTCACCCTCCTCCCTGTTTCCTGCCTGCACCACTAGACCACACTTGCATATCCCGACCTATCTCAGCCTCTCGCATGCTTACAGCATTAAGTGTGACAGTAGGAGCTACCGGAGTCAATGGGTACATTTTCATGGGACTGACCCTCGTGTTACTTGCTGTACGATCTGCTCAGACCTGTGTATTTGCCTGCTTTTACACAGTTTGTTTTGAGACCCGTGCCGTGTTTACCAGCGTAGGCTGAAGAATTTCAGGTCAAGAGAGCACCGTGTACAGAGAGAAGCTACGGCCAAACTGATCTCTGCTGACATGAAACAGCACCTGAGACATCCCGCTCTGCTTGGTGAAACCAAATATTTGTCCTGTGTGACGTGCGAATAGTAGGGAAATACAAGAAAGAACAGCTTTTTGGCAGGTATGCAAGGGTGCTCTCCATTCCTAGGTTTCTGCCTCTGCACAAAGTAGGCCACACTTAATGTTTTGAAGGGTTGCTGGGCTCCCAGCCCCCATGCTGAAATCCGAAGGAGCCAAATGCTTACAGTCTTCAGGGAAAAATGAAGAGATAAAGAGAAAGCACGAGAAGCAGAGACTCAGCAGCTCTAAGTTCAGACTGGGTGACACTTGTTAGGGGTTGCATAACAAGACATTTACTGGAATCTGGGAGCCGCAGGCCAAAGTCTGGTGCCACTGGTTAGTCAGCGGAACTGTGAGGCACTGTGTTGGAGATATGTGGGACGTTATTCTCCCGTGTGCGTGTGTGCGCACATAACCTGGGTCTCATAATTAAAGCCCTGCTGCTGGCAGAAGCACAGACACGATGGCAGGCAGACAGGCCGACACAGGGAACATTCCAGCACAGGCTTTTATATCTTTTTTTTTATCGTAGCATGATATTCTGCCTTTTCTTTTTCTTTCTTCCCAGCTGATTTTAATACAGTGTCTCGTTACAACTGCCTCCCGTGCACCCGCTTTGGTTTTCCATATCACTTAGTGCTTTGATGTGCTAATTCACCGTGGCTGGCACACCACAGGTGTTAAAAAGCAGCTGTGGCTATTGATGAACTGCATGTTATTAATGAATCTATGAATGCCCGTCACCACTTCCAAAAAACAGAAGCTGACATCTTTGCAGTTCAGAGCCCAACACTGTTTAATTTCTAATTATACAAAAGCATGAAATGAGCAGTTTCTCACATTTGAGAAGAACCAAAAATGTGTGTCTCTTGGTTAATGAACAATTAAAACCAACTCACTTTTATTGAGTAGTTGTTTCAGCACAGGGAAAGTTTTTGGTTCAAAATGATATAAAATTGTGATGCAGCTGAGTGAAAAATATTCTCATGCTCAGTGACGTAACTGTGCTCATCTGCACGGATTTGATTGAGCAACAGTGTGGAACTAGTAGCCCAACAGATTATTTCACAACCTCTTGTTTTCCTTCTGTCCGGCTCCACATTTGTTTACCTCTCAGCCCCTGGTATTAGTACCTTCTGTCAGAGTCTATTTCTTATTTCTTTTCCAAGAAACGTTTTGTAATAATCACTGACTCGGACCTCAGTGAAGTAAAAAAAGGGGCAGAAAAGCCGGTCGGTGTTGCACAGCAGAGGCGTCACATGATGTTTATGTGTGTGGTACATGTGTCTTTATGGGTCCATCCATTCTGTAGTTATGAAGTCATCTGACTTTAACCTCAAAACAAGTATTGACAATTGATTCCATGTGTTGGTGCTGTCTGGGTCATCATTTCACAGTAGGACATTCTGGACAGCATGTCCAGAATGCTATGGGGGGAAGGCAGTGGGCAATGAGAGAAGCTGGAAGACACATACCAGACAGGAGTTCTGGTCTGTCTGTCTGTCTGGTCGTCAAAGAAATGCTACCGTTTCTGTCTCAAAACAACATTCTGATTCTTTTGGGTCATTTCTTTGCTTACCAGCCTCCACTGCACATGCAGTGATTTTGTTTTCACTCAAACTCTCTCCAAACAAGCTGTGTGGATAAGTTTTATTTAAAAGGGGCAATAATTAAAATTTCTGTTTCCCCATAGAAGAAAACAACCACATTGTCCCTGTGGGTGGGTTGATAATGCTTTCTGATGTTCCAGATGGTGTGCCACATTACTCAGGCAAGGTTTTCCCTGCATAAAGAAAAGTCTGGCTCCACTAATCTTAGACACTATTGACATTTTAGATAGAAAAAAAACATCTTTCAGACCTTTTTATAATTATTTATTTTTTGCTTTTGACAATTGACAATGTAGAGAGAGGAAATGTAAGGGGGAGAGAGAGGGAAGTGTCATGCAGCACACAGGGTGGCTGGGAATTGAACTATGGACATTGTGGTTATGTGCCTTAACTATCAGGTCGTCTGACAGCCCTTCTTAATACGTTTATTGATTGTTAGGTATTTTTTGTGATGAGCTTCTCTTGGTCTAAAAAGAAAACTTTATTCCATTTATAAATCTGGATGTTTCCTAAGCTGATGATTAGTAGTCGATTAGTAGCAGTTAGATGATTAGTAGTGTGGCATCTTCACTCTTACCGAGCCTTTACCTCACTGGAAAGGACCTAGGAAAAACCCTGTAAAGTACCTCTTTCATTTACTAGTTGTGTCAAATGTGTACATGGGTGTTTTTATCCACCTCAGACACTGGCATCACAAAACTGCCTGCCAGAGTTTGGCTTTATTTTTTCTGGCTGCAGACCAGAGGACAGATCATTCAGCGTGTGTATAGCATCCAGTAACTGCAGAGTGTAAGTCATACTAAAATATACCCGCAGAGAGTAGAGAGCCTCATTCAACAGGACAGAGGAAAGGTGCCCACGCACGCCACTTTAGGCTGGAGTCAAAGAACTAGAGAGTTGACATCCAGCTCCGTGGTCAGGTAAACAGTCATTTAGTATGAGTCAGAATTCTTTTTGTGCGGGTTTGGAAAGTGCTGTAGAAGAGCGCATGATCGTCTGTGTTGGCAGAGGGTTTGCCCAGGCATGGTAGTTTGTTTCACAGGATATGCTGTTGTACGCTCCGACTGCCATCACAACTTTTCATTAGTCAAGAAACTGGAAAAAAATGCCCCGTGGTGGTGACCGGTGGTGAGAGAAGAGGAACTGTCTGCATTTTAAATTATTTTACCATCCAAATGAGAAGTGAAAACCCTCAACACTTCTACACATGAAGACTGAGGTGTCCCATTATTTTTTCATAGCTTGTGTGTGTGTGTGTGTGAACTGAGTGCAGACACACAGGGAGTGAGCAGACTGATACTTATATGGGACTACTCACTGCTGAGGACCTCAAACCACAGGCATTACCCAGACTCACTTTGTTGTGCAATTCCCGCCCCAAAGCAATTATTGACGGTGCCTGTCGGGCTGGCCCTGCATTGTCACACCATCACACACACATTCAGGTCCTCTGTCACATACATGAGTGCTCACCGGAGCTCGTGGGTGGAAATTTAAATGCACGCTTAAATCAGAAGTGCCGCTTCTGTTATCACAGGAACTAATGGTGTGTTATCAAGGTCAAAGTGCATAACAATATAACTGAACTGCCCTCAAGAGTGTTCAGTTTAGGTTTGATTTGGAGGTTTTGCAGCACTGTTGTCTGTGTTGTATAGTGAGTCTCTTGGCTGACGTAGTAAAAAGAAAAACCCCACGGAGAGGAGAGGAGAGGCAACCAGCGGTTCGTTCACTTGACATGGCCTCAAACTGAAAACTGGTTGAAGTCCAAAATACTGTAGATTTCAGTTGGCAATAATCTAAGCAGGTGTTGGATGGTATTATTTTCTCACCATGAGTAATTGCTAAGACCAACTACACTTGTAGTTTTACTGAAGTACTGCTAGATATAGCCTAAAGTTTGAGGTAAGAGTTTGAGGGTGTGCTGTACAGTGTCAGGGTGGCATCTTTGGTTTCCAGTGTGGTTCCTCATTCTGTGTGTTGGATTCGAGGAAACGCAGCAGTGCCAGGCAGATTACACATGTAACCGCATGTGGGCTAATTTTTCTGCCAATTACTCATTTATGTCCTGCACTGACAAGACAGATCATCTGTTGACAACACAATTTTTTGTGTTAAGAATCCAGAATAATGGTTTTCAAGTTTAACCAACACTGTCATTTGGAATTTTATTCTGTGTTTATTTTTATGACTTTTACAAAAATGTGGGCCAAACAGAAAATGTCAGCCCTCTTCTTTTAACCACTTTTGCATCTGTGCATCTACACATCCCATACATTCTATTCTGCACTAATAATGGAGCTTAAATATTACTTACAGTGTGTAATCATTTCTCTCTAGCAACCTTGAGGACAAGAAATCAGAATTCTAAACACTATATTGTTAGAATATTAATGTAATGCTGCACAAGGTGAATGTAATAAAAAGCTGGACCTTTGCCAGTACAACATCTGTCTAATATATTTGTTATGATATTTTCTTAGTCATCACATGTCTGTAGTGATTGCATGAATTATCTTATTTCTACAATCTGTTACTTCTCTCTTCCTCCTGCTGCTTCTCTCTCTTTTAAGAGATGCAAATTCAGCCTGACAGGCAGTTGGTGCTTCAGAGCACTTCAAGGTACGCAGTACCAGGGCAGTGATATCATCAGGAGAGGAAGCAACACTGAGCATGACGCCAGATTCAGTGGCTTCTTCCTCTTCCAGTGTTTCCTTCATTTTTTTTTTTTCCATTCTTCCTCTTTGCGCCATTCAGAGCTGGGAAATCAGTGATCCTGCTTATTGTTCCTCTATTTTAAATTCTCAAAATGTTCATATTTTGATGCTGTGGTTCATACATAATCAGCTAAGAGATATTGTATTTACTTCATTTAAGTAGAGCCCAAGCTGGAGTGAGGCTTAGGTTTACTCACGTGCAGTTCCTGTCCAGACCTGTGCTGGTGTCAGCCTGATAATGGCCTCTCTGACTGGAAAGTCCAGGTCTTGGTGCCCTGCTTTAATGTCACACTTGCCGTCTACTGTTTCTCACAAAAATGTGAGCCCTCATCACAACAGATAGGGGTTTTTTTTAATACTCACTGGAGGAGATTTTGAATGTTGAGCAGCATTTCTGTATATGTTAATCTACTAGTTCCAGAGGAAATTAAAACACCTTTAAGTTTTCAGTTTATTAATGTATCACCGTTGTAAACACTGAAGTTTTTTTTCAGGTTAGAAAATGAACACACAGCAGCATAATGTATGATTAGTCTTTTATTTAGCATAGCAACACATAGTGAATGTGTCTCATCTAATGGTGCTGCCAAATAAAACACCCAAGGACACTGGTGGTTATTAAAAACTAAAGTAAATGTACCTAAATGTTGAACAGAGCAGCATCAGTTTCTGGTCACATGTGTTAACATAATACTGTCCTTTTTCTGTAAGGTTCATATATATTTATTTATTGTGTGCTGTGTTATTCATACTGTAAAACTACTCTGGGATAGAAGGACTGTAATTCCTCTATTATATCTCATAAGGTTTATTTTGTGTTTTCTTTTTCCTCTGAAATCAGCTTTTTTGTAGGAACGCATGAGTCATTCTAATTTTAGAACTAGAGAAAAGATAAGTGCATTGCAGCCCGACTTACGAGCTGCTTCATGCGCATTGTAGAGAGTTAAAAACATCAGGAACTGGCAGCAAGAATTTAAATCTAAATCATTTTCCATCATGATCAAGTAATTCTTCAACTTCAACAATTCTTCAACCAAAGACACTTCCATCCAATTTCTCACTCGGTCTCATACAACAGAAGCAAATTACCTCCACAAGGGGATTTTCTTTCTCTTTAAAAATGACTTGGTAGTTTGTAATTTTGATCA
>NW_018128030.1:1545173-1554255 GCF_001952655.1 Monopterus albus | reverse complement strand
TCTTTCTTGTGCCTACAGTACTTATTTAAATTTGGTGCTGCATTTGCTCAACAGGAATCGCTGTGGTATTTTAGAAACACACTTTTGAGAACAGTCAGAACTGACGCTGTGTGGAAAGTTTTTCACTGATTTTCTTTTGATGTTTGATGTTCATTTTTTGCGGGTTCCGACTTTTGCCTCTGTCTGTTCAGTTGTGCTTGCTGCTCATCCGCCCCACTGCTGAATCCCACATGCAGGGCCTTATGTAATGTGGTAATTATTTTTTACTTATTGCACATTTAAAGGTACACTTATTTATCTTAGTGCTTTACAGTGTAGTAAAACAACACATAAAAGAAGTGTACTGAAGAGAACCCTCTAAATGAATGACCACCTATTGGTGCAGTCAACATCCAGCCATAAAAACAGCTTGGGGATATCCCCATGTTTTCCAGGTTGTTCAGAGGTAACAAGCATATAAATATGAACCACCCCCCTCAAACACCCCTGCAGTGGGTCCAGTCTATGGATGCAGGCCGCCACACAAGCTCCCAGCAGTGGTCCACACACTGCATCTTTATCCAGGCAGGGCAGGCAGCAGCCCAGCCCGGCCGCTCTGCTGATCTGAGGCGAAAAATATCCCCACTCTACAGACACAGCTCTGTGCATTTACAGACTCGCATTGTGTTGTGCATAGCAACACATGCACATATTTTAGCATGGTAAGCTTCACCAGCACAACCCAGCCCCTGTCTGTACACATTAAGTCTGAGTCATGAAATCAGTGAGCACAAGAGAGAACTCAGCACATAACCACCTGGCCTCAGCTCACTGTTAACATGCTGCGAGGACATTTTTTTACACAACTCTTTACTATCAGGATGTCCCAATAATTCCCTAAAAAGCCTCCAGTTAATCCAAAATGCTGCAGCCAGAGTACTGACAGGAACCAGCAAGAGAGATCATATCTCTCCCATATTAGCTTCTCTCCACTGGCTCCCTGTAAAATTCAGAATAGAATTTAAAATCCTTCTCCTAACATACAAAGCCCTTAATGACAAGGCTCCATCGTATCTTAAAGACCTCGTAGAGCCTTATCATCCTAACAGAGCACTTCGCTCTCAGAGTGCAGGTTTACTTGTGGTTCCTAGAGTCCACAGAAGCAGAATGGGAGGCAGAGCCTTTAGCTATCAATCTCCTCTTCTATGGAACCAACTCCCAGTCTCAGTTCAGGAGGCGGACACCCTCTCTACCTTTAAGATTAGACTTAAGACGTTCCTTTTTGATAAAGCTTATAGTTAGGGCTGGATCAGGTGACCCTGAGCCTTCCCTTAGTTATGCTGCTATAGGCCTAGGCTGCTGGGGGGCCCCATGCTGCTCTGAGTTTCTTTCCCCTCCTGCTCTGCTCTCCTCTCCTCTCCTCTCCTCTCTCTCCCTATGCTTCTATATGCCACCATTACACATCACTAACTTTGTGTCTCCTCTCTCCTGTAGTGTGTTCTCTCTCTCTCCCTGTACCTTTCTGCAGGTTGCCCTGGCCCTGGAGCTCTATGTCTCTGACGAGCAGTCACCAGCCACATCGACCTGATCAGTGTTTGATTGTTGTGTCTTGTTGCTTTTCTTCTTTTGTCTCTCCTCTATCCACTCACCCCAACCGGTCGAGGCAGAAGGCCGCCCACCAAGAGCCGGGGTCTGTCGGAGGTTTCTTCCGTTAAAGGGAGTTTTTCCTCCCCACTGTCGCCAAGTGCTTGGTCAAGGGGGATTTGTTGGGTTTTCCCTATGTAATAATATTGATAACAGTAAGGTCTAGACCTTACTTTGTAAAGTGTCCTGAGATGACTTTTGTTGTGATTTGCCGCTATACAAATAAAATTTGATTTGATTTGATTTGACATACACGAGGCAGTTATTATAAACAACATACATAAAATATAAAATGTAAAGTCACTCGGTCAGTGTCTCCCATTCACAGCTAGCGCTTATGGCTGTTCCAGCTTGTGTACGGTTAAATCATTTAGCGTTAACAGTTTTCTGAAAAAGGTACATGTGATCACTCTCACACAAATATTGGAGACATTTGAAATTTCTCATTTTAAACAGGCTAAAATGTTCATTTTTGTTTGTAAGTTCTTTTTTGAGCGTAATATTTTAAGTGTTTTAAGTATTAAACAGAGTTGAGACGTCAATCGAACGTGAATTGGGTTTTATTTTTTTTAGATTTTATTTCATAGCTTACTGTTGATGCCAACACACCTGCTGCATCATTCTTTTTGATGTTAATTGCCATAGAACTGGCTCTAGTCCACATCTCATCCTGTGGATCCTAAGGTTTACAACCAACATGCACAAAAACTTAAGCCTCCTTTTCTTTATCAACAACCTTTAGTCTCTCACTTGCTCATTCAGAAAAAATTTCGTTTGGAGCAATTTGTATTAATATCAGACTTGGCCAGACCAGAGGAAAATAGCAGATCATTTATTATTCTCTCATCAAGTTGTGTTTTTTTTTTCTGTCCATAATGAAGGCAAATCTTAAGTGGGGAACTGTTTCTAGGATGTCTGGTAAGAACTTTATCTGCCATTGTAATCCTGGTGAAAAAGCCTACCTGGAAATGAGGCCCCTCTTTCCATTTTCCTCAGGCCACAGAGTGTTGATTAGGAAGTAGCAGTTCTTGAACCCACAATTTTCTTCAGCTACTCCCTTACTTAGCATTTACCAGGGGCTCCTTTTTGTAGTGTTTTGCATAGAAACCAGAGGCATCGGTATAATCAGTATCAGGACTGGCCAGCTTTTCCTGTGCAGATACAATGCAGCAGGAAGTTCGCTAATAGCCCCCTCCACTCTGTCACTTGTCTCATGGACACTATCATATGGTGATGAAAGATCCTGGAGTGTCAGTGGCTTTTCTGCTTCTCAACATATGCACAAAACCACTTGCAGACTTTTTATCATTTGTCTGCAACATCTGTGAGACTAATCAATCTTCAGCTTAACCAAATCACTATACACTCAGCCTTCCAAGTTCAGCAGTGTGTGTGTGTGTGTGTGTGTGTGTGTGTGTGTGTTGGCAGAGGGCTGTCAGTTGCACTCAGATTCCTTGCAGAGGATTGTGAAGTGGAGATCCTGCCAAGAGGCCATCAGTAAATACATTTGCAGACAGATTTGCTTCTGCATGACTTGCATTTTCTGCCATTTTATTTGGAATTTACGATGGTAACACAGCATCTGACAATGACCATTTTGGAGAGATACCTTCCTGGAAGCCATAGAGAACTACTTGGGCTCCTAGAACTCTAAAGTGAATTTAAGGAGCGCCACACTGAGCACTCTGTGTCTGGGCCTCCTCTCTTCCTTCTCCTTGCCAAATTGAATTATTGGAAGTTGACGTCAGCAGGTGAGAAAGGTTCCCTTTTCGCCGCAACATGAGTGTGCAATCAGCTGTGGCCACTAGTGTATGTGCATGATGTCCCAGAGGAGCGAGTGAAAAGGACAAGGGAGGAATAGAAGAGTAGGAAGGGGCAGGTTGGAGGCAGAGGGCAGAAAACAACCTATTTCTGGCTTGAACCATGTCCTAGGGCCAGTTTCCTTTTTCGTTCTGAAACTATTTTAAACAGAAATTGTGGTTACACATATTTCTTTTTATAACACTGCTAACAGTGTGATGTCTGTGCCTTTCCGACCAGTCAAACCTGAGGCGCTCTGCTGTGTTGCTCGCTGCTGCACAACATTAATAACAACAATCATTTCCTTTTCTCTGGCCTGTTTTAATGAAATTGTGGGTGTAAATAATAAAATATGGCCAAGGCTTTACATTTCCTGTCCTCTGCTTTTGATTTCCACTGCCTTTTATGATCATTGCTGTATTGACTTTAGTAAATAGGTCAGCGATTATCACTGGTCAATTTATATTGATGCTGGTGATAACTTATCAAATTGCAAATACATGAAGTCATCACAGCCCATTCAGATTGTTTTGTCAGTGTGGTAATATCAAGGTGTATTGCTTTATTTTTGCATGTGTGTGTGAGAGAGAGATTCCTTGTGTGTAACCGAGCACGTGTGAAGATCAGTACACATAGACTGTATCAGTTTCTCTGATATTCTGAGTGTCCTTTAATTTCCAGTGAAAGTCAACACTAAAACAGTCACGCTGTAAATAAATACTGCAGAGCTACCCATATAAGCTGTCACACAAATGACTAAATATCCCATGACACACCATACTGAGGCAAAACTTTGGTGCACACACTTGGTAGTTTTGATACTGTCCACCAAAAACCTATTTGAAACTGGGTCGACTCAGTCTCTTTAGCTCTGTAAGTGTATCTTCTGGTGACTATGAGTGATCATTCCCCACACTTGTCTCCCCACCATCTCACCTGGAGCTGTGTTGCTCAGCCCCATGCTGTTGTTAAGCAGGCAGAACTGCTGAGCTGATGTTAGAGTAATAACAGGTTTACACATTTTCTGTCTTAATCACACTGCTCTAAGTCAGCCACACTCAGCACAAACCTCCAGACATGACCAAGCTACAGCTTTAGGGCCACTCACTTACTGGTGGTTAAAAACGGTGTGCTATACTCTACAGCTTGTCCTCGACAGCCGCAGACATTACACATAAATACATAGCTAGTTACTGTTTAGTGCATGAACACACCTTCATGGGACACAAAAGGTGAAAAAGTCTGTTCAGGATGGCACCATTTGTCTTACTGTATGAGTTCAGTGGAAATAGTGCAGCGAAACCACATTTTTTCGCTTTCATCAGTTCCATATCTCTGGTAAATGCATGTGAAACAGCTGCATTTGTACACGCTCTTTCAGTCAGTGAGAAGGGAGCAGTGCTGCAGACACTTTGTACATATCATTGCTGTATGGGCTTTGCAACTGAGGTTTCACTTGTGGCTTCACTTGATTCAAAGCAGCCCTGCATGTAGGTGGTGTTGCACTCTTCTGGGGATTTTTTCATTAGCCAAGTTGACATTTGAGCTGCTCTGAGAGCGTCAGCACCTCCGTCAGTGTGCCAGCATATGTCTGCAGATACTTAGCTTCTGTCTATGAGAGAAAATAGGAAAGAAGAGGATAAGAAAGAAGAAGGAAGGAAACAAGATGCAGAGAGCAAAACAGTGGACAAATTAATAGATGAGAGGAGAATAGAAAAGAGGAGATGAAAGGAGTAGGTGAGAGAAGAAAGGTCAATGCAAGAAGGAGATAAAACCAAAACAAGGGGGGCAGACAAGAAATAAATAGGACAGAAGCAAGGAGAGGAGGACCCATTGATGTACCACATTCTGAGGCCTTTTTGTCTTTGTCATAGTGAGTTTGAACCAGCACAGTGTGTCCTTTACTGATCGCTCTGTCACACGCAACCCCTCCTACTCTCTCTCTCTGTCTCTCACACCACCCAGACACCCAGACACCCAGCCACTTCTTAACTTATGACATATGCAGTCATGTAATTCAGTTTCAGCAGTCACACGACAAAGTGAACATTACTTTCATTTAATAAATATAGTGACAACAGGGCTCAGTGCTTGCTGCTAAACATAAACTCTCTGGCAGTGATGGGGGTGAGGGGGCTGGCGCATGAGGTGTCCACTTGCTCCCAATGCCGCAGCTTTGCATTCCATGCCTTTTTCTCCGCCTCATGACCGCCATGTTTCCTGTGAGGCAGGAAGTCAGCTCTGCTTCCTGTCACAGTCCTCTTTTATGTGGTCACTTCCTCATGTTTTGCCAGAACCTCTGTGTTCTGTTGACTCAGACAACATGCTCCTCGTGGTGGGATCAGGCGGTACAGAAAACACCTTTATACTATCTCTGGCTACATAACTAGCCTTCAGAGATGCAGTAATGTCAAGATACTGCCTGGTTGCACATCATTTATTATGGCTACATTCCTCGGTGCAAACTAAAAGGCTTCCATGCACAACAATTATATATATATATTAATTGCATTTCATGTGCAGACTACTTTATCTTTACACCTTTTTATTATTTTGTTGCTTTAATTTTGTGGGAAGAAACAGAAATGTTACTTTTGAAATAGGATGGCGTTATTGTCATGTGTTTATACAACACAAGATAGGACTGTCCTCCAGCAAAGGTAATCAGAGTTCAGTTCTGTGAAATTGTGGATTTTGTAACCTTGCTGAGGAATGTTGATTGTGATGGCTGCTTGGCTGGGAATCCTGCCTTTACTGTTTCCTAAGAGATACTAACAAGTTGGCTGTGATTACGATTGAACTTTGCACACAGTGATTAGCTGGAATGTTAAGATTCTTGTGTACCGCAGCCCGAGATAAATGGGTGTTGCTTACAGATGCAGGATCCAAAAGATATTTAACTTGTAAAAAAACAAATGTATTAAAAATATAGAAGACAATGCGTATGTATGTCTGTGTCTATCCCCAGTATCAAGGGCTGCAGTGAGCACCCAAATCAAAACCATATTGCTGCTGTTTGCTGTACTGCCATTCCACTGAAAACTTGAGCTGGCACTTACACTTTGACAATACAGACACACAGAGTGAGAGATAAGGCTTTTCCATTGGCCCCATCAGACACCCTCAGCCACACTTCTCACATGACACATCGTGTTCTCCTAAGTTGTGGTGTCAGAGCAGTTTTCATAACCTTCCCTCTCTTTGCATTAAAACTTCTAAACTGGACACCCAGTGCATTGATGGTGAAATGGGCCAAAGTAGAACTGAGACTTTAGTTTTTATTTTCTCCTTTCTGTCATCAGGGTGATATAGGGCTGTAACAGGACATCCCAGTGTCTGCGCTCACATTGCAGTCACTCCTTTCTGCAGCACAGGAGCTTAGTGGTAATGGCAAAGAGAGGCTCATGAGCAGATTTTACTCCTTTTTTTTTGTCATAGCTACTGTTGGCTGTTACATAGGCTGTTGAGTCATTTGGTTTGGAAATCACATCATTCATTTGTGAAGGGTTAGGTCAGGAGTGTTAGGGTTCTCCTGTGAGAAAGCAGAAGAAGGGGTGTAGAAGGAAAAATAGATATCGGAAGCCAAACATGAGAAAATGGTGAAGGTGAAAATGAGAGTCAGGAAAGTGAAAGAGGGAGTTGTGGCTGAAAATAACCCCTGAAAATGTTATGGCAACCAGTCATCAGGGTTGTCTCAGCTTGGGCTTGACAGTCACAGTTTTTTATTACAAAGTAGGTTGAGTAAAAAAAAAAAATTTGGCATTTAACAGTCTAATCAAAGTACCATGAAGTTGCACTGTGAGATATATAGGATCAAGTGTTTTAAGAGTCTGACCCATACTAGGGAGCTAATGTCAAAATATCTTGCTTCTTCTGCTTCAGTTTGAACTTTTTTATTTTATTTTTCATTTGTTTAATCTTGCAAGTTCCCCTTTTGGAAATGCAACATAAATGACTGGGCTGCCCCTTTAATCTATCAACATATTTTTTTATTTCTAGCTTTTCAACTGCACGAATTTCCTCATATTCTTTGTTTTCTATCGTTATAAATTGAATATCTTTGGATTTTGGCCTGTTGGACAAAGCAAGCTGTATAAAGACATCATCTTGGACTATGGAACATTTTAATGAGCATTTTCACTATTTTCTGACATTTCGTATCCTAAACAACTGTTTGATTACTTAGGAAGTTATTCAGCAATGAACATAACTATGTATGCGTTTGTTAGAGGAGCATGAGATTTAATAGTCAAGAATGAGAAAAGATGGTCGATGAAGAGAAGTGGAAGTAAAGGCAGAGCAGAGGACAACCAGATGTGAAACAGTGACTCACAGCAGGAACAGGCTTGATGACGTTAGCCACTATGCACGCTAAGCTCTGCCTGTGTGTGCCGAGAGTTCCAGCCTTTCTTCCAAAACAACAAGCTTTTTTCATGCACAGTAATGTCTGGCCAAGGCTCATTACTTCATGTCATGGCCCAGACACAAAATGAGCCAGGACATAGCAGGGCTAAGTGTAAATTATTCTCAAACAACAGTTTGGGCCGAATTAGAGTTTGAAAATCATAACAAGCTGAAAAACAGATGAAGTCTGAAATGTTGAGAAACACAAGTGTCCCAGTACAGTAGCAGTTCCAGTAAAGTAGGGTAGAAATAGTGTCTGTGGTTTGCTTAGTTTGCCCAGTATTCTCGCTCTTTTGTTTGCCGTGTTTTAATAATGCTTCACCTGCTTCCTGCACAAAAAATTAGTTTTTCCACCAGGGGTGTCACTAAGCAACGTTAGAGTGCAGTATTAATGTGTCTGTAAGGAGGAAAGATTAGTCTGTTTCCTCCCTTTGATTCTGTGCTGGTTTAGACAAGACACGTATTGAGGTGGAATGTGAGTGTTGGTACAATGGTGTTTTACAATGGGGCCCTCTGTTTCTGTGAAGGAAATAAAGGCCCACATGTACAGTATGTTTGGAGATAAGAGAGTCTGCAGTTTAATCCTTGCTCTGTTCAGGATGTATTGCTCATGGAGTAAACTTATTGACCCATTGTGTGTGTGTGTGTGTGTGTGTGTGTGGGTGTGTGTGGGTGTGTGTTCTTGTACTTGCTAAATAGTGAGGACCAAAAAGTTGTTGCTACAGAATGAGGACATTTTGTCTGGTCCTCACTCTGTGAAACACCTTGTGGAGGTTTAAGACTTGGTTTTAGGTTTAGGTTAGACTTAGGGTTAGGGTTAAGCAAGTAGTGGTTAGAGATAAGGTTAGGGTAAGTCTCCAGGAAGTGAATGTAAGTCAATGCAAAGATCCCACAAGGAATGAAAGCACGTGTGTGTGTGTGTGTGTGTGTGTGTGTGTGATTCTTTTCATAGTAAATAGCATTAAACTGAGTGACCTTAAAATCTCTCCTTTCTTCTCCAAAAGTCAGCTGCCAAGCTGAGCACATTTTTAAAAGAGAACTACCTGGAAAGATGGATTTGCACTTGTATGCTAAAGCAGATCTGAGCTGTTTGGGGAAAAGGGCAAATACAAAATTTTCCCTTTTGTCTGCTCCTCACCCAGCTTTTCTGTTTTTTCTCTGTCTTTCTCTTTTCCAGAACTCCATTAGACACAACCTGTCACTGCACAGCCGCTTTATTCGTGTCCAGAATGAGGGGACGGGGAAGAGCTCGTGG
>NW_018128030.1:1543987-1545151 GCF_001952655.1 Monopterus albus | reverse complement strand
TGGAAAGAGCGGCAAGTCCCCTCGACGCAGAGCAGCCTCCATGGACAACAACAGCAAGTTCAGCAAAAGCAGAGGGAGAGCAGCTAAGAAAAAGGTAAACAAATAAAGGATCCAGCTAATGTTTTTGTGCTCCAAGATGGCAAATATTTAGTTTTTGAACTATGCTTTTCAAATAAGAATTTATGAAATGGTGAGTGGGTGCTCATGGTTGGTTCTTACACAACAGCAACTTGTTTTAGTGTCTTTGATACATGCTTTCATTCATTATTATTGTATTTGTGTTCTGAAAAAACTGGTTGATATGTCCCACATTATATTTTGCCTAAACACCATAATGGATTTTGGTAATATTCTTCGCTGTCCTTTTCTGGTCTTAATTAACAAGTGTAATTTTCTAACCTGATTACACTGTTATAGATGAAAGAAATTAACTAAGCATGAGTCTTTGTGTTTGGTAATCATACCCACACTGCTAATGAAATGTTTCTCACAGTCCTTTTGACTGTAAACATCCAAATTTGTTTGCCTTTCTCAAGATCACACTATGATTCCCGTATTGGGCTTGAATATTTAGGGATTTCATTTTGCTAGTATCATCCAGCCGTGTTTTATTTCCAATGGTTTCTGCTCAGAGCATGCGTGACACTGACTGTCTTGCCTATTCATTCACTCAGTCTCCCTGTCTCCCCACAGCTGTCCCTCCAGGGTGGCCCTGATGCAGGTGCAGACAGCCCAGGCTCCTACTCTAAATGGCCTGGCAGCCCCAGCTCCCACAGCAACGATGACTTTGATGCATGGAGCAGCTTCAGGCCTCGGACCAGCTCCAACGCGAGCACTCTGAGTGGCCGCCTCTCACCCTTCATGCCCGAGGACGATCTTGGGGAGGCAGATGTGCATATGGGCTACCCGGGAGCCCCTGGGGCCAAAATGACAGCCACGCTGCCCAGCCTCACAGAGATGACTGGTTCTCTGGGACACAGTTCTGAGAATGTCATGGAGAACCTTCTGGACAACCTGAACTTGCTCTCACCTAACAACTCTCAGGTTGGAGGAGGGGCGACAACCCCTGGATCCTCCCAGTCCTCCCCCTCTCCTATGATGCAGCCAAGCCCAGGGTACCCCACTTACAGCTCCCCCAGCATGGCCACGCAGCCTCAGCAGGAG